>NC_092729.1:85217712-85238178 GCF_047496885.1 Scyliorhinus torazame | reverse complement strand
AAGGTTTCCACCAATGGTGCTTCAGCCTATCAGGTACCGTAATATCTATAATACCACAGAGAGAGAGCAAGAGAGAGAGAGAGTGAGGAGAGACAGACAGAGAGAGAGAGAGACAGAGAGAGAGAGAAAGACAGAGAGAGAGAGAGAGACAGAGACAGAGAGAGAGACAGACAGAGAGAGAGAGACAGAGAGAGAGAGAAGACAGAGAGAGAGAGAGACAGAGACAGAGAGAGACAGAGACGAGAGAGAGACAGAGAGACAGAGAGAGAGACAAAGAGAGAGAGAGACAGAGAGAGAGAGACAGAGAGAGAGAGAGACAGAGAGAGAGAGACAAAGAGAGAGAGAGACAAAGAGAGAGAGACAGAGAGAGAGACAAAGAGAGAGAGAGACAGAGAGACAAAGACAGCGAGACAGAGAGAGAGAGAGAGACAAGAGAGAGAGAGACAAAGAGAGAGAGACAGAGAGAGAGACAAAAGAGAGAGAGACAGGACAGAGAGACAAAGAGAGCGAGACAGAGAGAGAGAGAGAGAGAGAGAGAGACAGAGAGAGAGAGACAGATAGCTAGAGACAGAGCGAGGCAGAGAAAGAGACGGAAAGAGAGACAGAGAGAGGGAGACAGAGAGAGAGACAAGAGACAGAGAGAGAGAAAGAGACAGAGAGAGAGGGAGAGACAGAGAGAGAGACAGAGAGAGGGAGAGACAGAGAGAGAGGGGAGAGACAGAGAGAGGGAGAGACAGAGAGAGAGGGGAGAGACAGAGAGAGAGAGGGAGAGACAGAGAGAGAGGGAGAGACAGAGAGAGAGGGAGAGACAGAGAGAGAGACAGAGAGAGACACAGTGACCGAGGGTTGATCTTTCTTCAGGAGGATTTGAGCGGGAGGATGAGAATTGTAGGGGCTGGAGGAGGTTACAGAGATAGGGAGGGAGGGGGCGAGGGGAGGGATTTGAACAGGAGGATGAGAATTGTAGGGGCTGGAGGAGGTTACAGTGATAGGGGAGGGAGGGGGGCGAGGGAGGGATTTGAACAGGAGGATGAGAATTGTAGGGGCTGGAGGAAGTTACAGAGATAGGGAGGGAGGGATTTGAACAGGAGGATGAGAATTGTAGGGGCTGGAGGAGGTTTACAGAGATAGGGAGGGAGGGGGGCGAGGGAAGGATTTGAACAGGAGGATGGGAATTGTTGGGGCTGGAGGAGGTTACAGAGATAGGGAGGGAGGGAGGGAGGTATTTGAACAGCGAGGATGGGAATTGTTGGGGCTGGAGGAAGTTACAGAGATAGGGAGGGAGGGATTTGAACAGGAGGATGAGAATTGTAGGGGCTGGAGGAGGTTACAAGAGATAGGGAGGGAGGGGGAGGGAGGGATTTGAACAGGAGGATGAGAATTGTAGGGGCTGGAGGAGGTTGCAGAGATAGGGAGGGAGGGGGGGCGAGGGAAGGATTTAAACAGGAGGGATGGGAATTGATAGGGGGCTGGAGGAGGTTACAGAAATAGGGAGGGAGGGAGAGGATTTGAACAGGTGGATGGGAATTGTAGGGGCTGGAGGAGGTTACAGAGATAGGGAGGGAGGGATTTGAACAGGAGGATGAGAATTGTAGGGGCTGGAGGAGGTTACAGAGATAGGGAGGGAGGGGGGCGAGGGAGGGATTTGAAGAGGAGGATGAGAATTGTAGGGGCTGGAGGAGGTTACAGAGATAGGGAGGGAGGGAGGGATTTGAACAGCAGGATGGGAATTGTAGGGGCTGGAGGAGGTTACAGAGATAGGGAGGGAGGGATTTGAACAGGAGGATGAGAATTGTAGGGGCTGGAGGACGTTACAGAGATAGGGAGGAAGGGGGCGAGGGAGGGATTTGAAGAGGAGGATGAGAATTGTAGGGGGCTGAGAGGAGAGTTACAGAGATAGGGAGGGAGGGGGGAGCGAGGGAGGGATTTGAACAGGAGGATGAGAATTGTCGGGGCCGGAGGAGGTTACAGAGATAGGGAGGGAGGGGAGCGAGGGAGGGATTTGAAGAGGAGGATGGGAATTGTAGGGGCTGGAGGAGGTTACAAGCGATAGGGAGGGAGGGAGGGATTTGAACAGGAGGATGGGGATAGTAAGGGCTGGAGGAGGTTACAGAGATAGGGAGGGGAGGGGGCGAGGGAGGATTTGAACAGGAGGATGAGAATTGTAGGGGCTGGAGGAGGTTACAGAGATAGGGAGGGAGGGAGGGATTTGAACAGCGAGGATGAGAATTGTAGGGGCTGGAGGAGGTTACAGAGATAGGGAGGAGAGGGGGCGAGGGAGGGATTTGAACAGGAGTATGGGAATAGTAGGGCTGGAGGAGGTTACAGAGATAGGGAGGGAGGGAGGGATTTGAACAGGAGGATGAGAATTGTAGGGGCTGGAGGAGGTTACAGAGATAGGAGAGGAGGGAGGGTTTTTGAACAGGAGGGATGAGAATTGTTAGGGCTGGAGGAGGTTACAGAGATAGCGAGGGAGGGAGGGATTTGAACAGGGGGGATGGGAATTGTAGATGGCTGGAGGAGGTTACAGAGATAGGGAGGGGGGCGAGGGAGGGTATTTGAACAGGAGGATGGGAATTGTAGGGGCTGGAGGAGGTTACAGAGATAGGGAGGGAGGTGGGTGAGGGAGGTGGATTTGAGCAGGAGGATGAGAATTGTAGGGGCTGGAGGAGGTTACAGAGATAGGGAGGGAGGGAGGGAGGGATTTGAACAGGAGGATGAGAATTGTCGGGGCGGGAGGAGGTTACAGAGATAGGGAGGGAGGGGAGGGAGGGATTTGAACAGGAGTATGGGAATAGTAGGGGCTGGAGGAGGTTACAGAGATAGGGAGGGAGGGGAGGGATTTGAACAGGAGGATGAGAATTGTAGGGGTGTGGAGGAGGTTACAGAGATAGGGAGGGAGGGGGGCGAGGGAGTGGATTTGAACAGGAGGATGGGAATTGTAGGGGCTGGAGGAGGTTACAGAGATAGGGAGGGAGGGGGGGCGAGGGAGGGATTTGAACAGGAGGAAGAGAATTGTCGGGGCTGGAGGAGGTTACAGAGATAGGGAGGGAGGGAGCGAGGGAGGGATTTGAACAGGAGGATGGGAATTGTAGGGGGCTGGAGGAGGTTACAGAGATAGGGAGGGAGGGAGGGATTTGAACAGGAGGATGGGAATTGTAGGGGCTGGAGGAGGTTTACAGAGATAGGGAGGGAGGGGAGCGAGGGAGGGATTTGAAGAGGGAGGATGGGAATTGTAGGGGCTGGAGGAGGTTACAGAGATAGGGAGGGAGGGGGGGGCGAGGGAGGGATTTGAACAGGAGGATGAGAATTGTCGGGGCGGGAGGAGGTTACAGAGATAGGGAGGGAGGGAGGGATTTGAACAGGGGGGATGGGAATTGTAGGGGCTGGAGGAGGTTACAGAGATAGTGAGAGAGGGAGGCGTAGGGAGGGATTTTGAACAGGAGGATGAGAATTGTAGGGGCTGGAGGAAGTTACAGAGATAAGGAGGGAGGGGGGCGAGGGGAGGGATTTGAACAGGAGGATGTGAATTGTAGGGGCTGGAGGAGGTTACAGAGATAGGGAGGGAGGGAGGGATTTGAACAGGAGGATGGGAATTGTAGGGGCTGGAGGAGGTTACAGCGATAGGGAGGGAGGGGAGCGAGGGAGGGATTTGAACAGGAGGATGAGAATTGTAGGGGCTGGAGGAGGTTACAGAGATAGGGAGGGAGGGGGCGAGGGAGGGATTTGAACAGGAGGATGTGAATTGTATGGCTGGAGGAGGTTACAGAGATAGGAGGGAGGGAGGATTTGAACAGGAGGATGGGAATTGTAGGGGCTGGAGGAGGTTACAGAGATAAGGAGGGAGGGGGGGCGAGGGAGGGATTTGAACAGGAGGATGAGAATTGTAGGGGCTGGAGGAGGTTACAGAGATAGGGAGCGAGGGAGGGATTTGAACAGGAGGATGAGAATTGTAGGGGCTGGAGGAGGTTACAGAGATAGGGAGTGAGGGAGCGAGAGGGAGGGATTTGAACAGGAGGATGAGAATTGTAGGGGCAGGAGGAGGTTACAGAGATAGGGAGGGGAGGGGGGCGAGGGAGGGATTTGAAGAGGAGGATGAGAATTGTAGGGGCTTGAGGAGGTTACAGAGATAGGCAGGGAGGGAGAGAGGGATTTGAACAGGAGGATGGGAATTGTCGGGGCTGGGAGGAGGTTACAGAGATAGGGAGGGAGCGAGGGATTTGAACAGGAGGATGGGAATTGTAGGGGCTGGAGGAGGTTACAGAGATAGGGAGGGAGGGAGGGATTTGAACAGAGAGGATGAGAATTGTAGGGGCTGTGAGGAGGTTACAGAGATAGGGAGGAGGGAGGGGGGATTTGAACAGGAGGATGAGAATTGTAGGGGCTGGAGGAGGTTACAGAGATAGGGAGGGGAGGGGGCGAGGGAGGGATTTGAACAGGAGGATGGGAATTGTAGGGGCTGGAGGAGGTTACAGGGATAGGGAGGGAGGGAGGGATTTGAACAGGAGGATGAGAATTGTAGGGGCTGGAGGAAGTTACAGAGATAGGGAGGGAGGGGTAGCTGCCAATTCAGAAGGTTGGGAAAGGTTCAGGATGTGCGATAGAAGGATTGGAATTTTTAATTTGGTGCCCTCAGTGACCGGGAGATATATCCTGCACAACGTGACCAGTGTTTGCTGTTCTGCACTGTTGCTGCTAAGAGGATTTGTTTGCCTTTGGCCTTGTTTTCTGTCCTTTGCAATCAAGGAACCATTGTGCCCTCAGCAAATCTCCTCTCGGCTGCAAAGATCTATTGTTGTAAATCTTTATCCATCCACCCAATACGTCTCTTTCACGCACATTTTCCCCAGATTCTTTCCCGGATTGGCTCTTGCGCTGTGGAAACCCTCGCCCCTGTCCTCCCTCACCTCCAGCCTCCACCCTTCCCCCGCGCTCTCCCCCCCCCCGCCCCCCCCCCCCGTCCGTCCGCAACCCCCCAAAACCCTCAGCCGAACCTTCACCCTACCTCTCCACCTGACCTCGCCCCGAATCCTAACTTTCGCCCTCGCCCTTAATCCATACCCCAGCCTTAACACCCCCCTCCCCCCCCCCAACTCTCACCTTACCCCTGCACCCCAGACCCAACCCTAATCTTAAACCCCAATTCCTAAGACCAGAAGACAGAGCAGCAGAATTAGGCCACTCGGCCCATCGGGTTCGCTCCGTCGTTCAATCATTTTCTCCTCCCCGCTCTCCTGCCTTCTCCCCATAACCCCCGGTCCCCTTATTAATCAAGAACCGATCTATCTCTGTCTTAAAGACACTCAGTGAATTGGCCTCCGCAGCTTCTGCGGCAAAGAGTTCCACAGATTCACAGAAGAAAATAAGAACTAGGAGCAGGAGTCAGCCATTCGGCCCCTCGAGCCTGCTCCGCCATTCAATGAGATCATGGCTGATCTTTTGTGGACTCAGCTCCACTTTCCGGCCCGAACACCATAACCCTTAATCCCTTTATTCTTCAAAAAACTATCTATCTTTATCTTAAAAACGTTTAAAGAAGGAGCCTCTACTGCTTCACTGGGCAAGGAATTCCATAGATTCACAACCCTTTGGGTGAAGAGGTTCCTCCTAAACTCAGTCCTAAATCTACTTCCCCTTATTTTGAGGCTATGCCCCCTAGTTCTGCTTTCACCCGCCAGTGGAAACAACCTGCCCGCATCTATCCTATCTATTCCCTTCATAATTTTATGTGTCTCTATAAGATCGCCCCCGCTTCCTTCTAAACTCCAATGAGTACAGTCCCAGTCTACTCAACCTCTCGTCATAATCTAATCCCCTCAGCTCTGGGATTAACCTAGTGAATCTCCTCTGCACACCCTCCAGTGCCAGTACGTCCTTTCTCAAGTAAGGAGACCAAAACTGAACACAATACTCCAGATGTGGCCTCACTAACACCTTATACAATTGCAGCATAACCTCCCTAGTCTTGAACTCCATCCCTATAGCAATGCAAGACAAAACTCGATTTGCCTTCTTAATCACCTGCTGCACATGCACACCAACTTTTTGCGACTCGTGCACCAGCACACCCAGGTCCCTCTGCACAGCAGCATGTTTTAACATCTTACCGTTTAAATAATAATCCATTCTGCTGTTATTCCTCCCAAAATGGATAGCCTCCCACTTGACAACATTGAATTCCATCTGCCAGACCCTAGCCCATTCACCTAACCTATCCAAATCCCTCTGCAGACTTCCGGTATCCTCTGCCCTTTTTGCTTTACCACTCATCTTAGTGTCGTCTGCAAACTTGGACACATTGCACTTGGTCCCCAACTCCAAATCGTCTGTGTAAATTGTGAACAACTGCGGGCCCAACACTGATCCCTGAGGGACCCCACTAGTTACAGGTTGCCAACCAGAGAAACGCCCTCTGGCTGAAGAAATTCCTCCTCATCTCTGTTTGAAAGGATCGTCCCTTCGGTCTGAGATTGTGTCCCCTCTGCTTCTAGTTTTTCCTACAAGTGGAAACGTCCTCTCCAGGCCTCGCCGTGTCCTGTAAGTTTCAATAAGATCCCCCCCTCATCCTTCTAAACTCCCGACGAGTACAGACCCAGAGTCCTCGACCGTTTCCTCGTACGACAAGCTCTTCCAGGGATCATTCTTGTGAACCTCCTCTGGACCCTTTCCAAGGTCCCAGCACGTCCTTCCTTAGATACGGGGCCCAAAATTGCCCACAATACTCCCGGTGTGGCCTCCCCAAGGCCCTGTACAATTGCAGCAACACATCCCTGCTTCTATACTCGAAACCTCGCGCAATGAAGGCCAACATTCCATTCGCCTTCTTTCTCGCCTGCTGCCCCTGCTCGCTTACCTTCAGCGACTGGTGCACAAGGACACCCAGGTCCGGCTGCGCACTCCGTAATTTGCCCCCTGCCTCAATGTCGTCGATAGGCCGGAGAGGTCATTCACCCACACCTCCGTGTTAAACTCCACCCGCCACCTGCTTGCCCACCCTCTGGGCTGCTCTGTCAGCTTCACCCAATCCTCGCTTTCTGATTCGACCGACGACCCTCAGTACTGAGGGAGTGCCGCACAGAGCGTTGCCCTGACAACGGGGCCTACCCAACCGCGACGGGCCTGAAGGATTTGGTCTCGTTGGTTAGGAGAGCAGAACCTGTTTGCCAATTGGAGCGTCAGACGCGCGCAGAGGAATCTAGTCCTGTCATGGAGATGTCAAACCATCCCTTCAATAATCCCCTCGATTTTAATTAGAGACACCAGTCAGTGTACAGATATCTCCCTGAGAGAGAGAGGGGACTGAGAGACACCAGTCAGTGTACAGATATCTCCCTGAGAGAGAGGGGGGACTGAGAGACACCAGTCAGTGTACAGATATCTCCCTGAGAGAGAGAGGGGACTGAGAGACACCAGTCAGTGTACAGATATCTCCCTGAGAGAGAGAGGGGACTGAGAGACACCAGTCAGTGTACAGATATCTCCCTGAGAGAGAGGGGGGACTGAGAGACACCAGTCAGTGTACAGATATCTCCCTGAGAGAGAGAGAGGGGGCTGAGAGACACTAGTCAGTGTACAGATATCTCCCTGAGAGAGAGGGGGGACTGAGAGACACCAGTCAGTGTACAGATATCTCCCTGAGAGAGAGAGGGGACTGAGAGACACCAGTCAGTGTACAGATATCTCCCTGAGAGAGAGAGAGGGGACTGAGAGACACCAGTCAGTGTACAGATACCTCCCTGAGAGAGAGAGGGGACTGAGAGACACCAGTCAGTGTACAGATATCTCCCTGAGAGAGAGGACTGAGGGACACCAGTCAGTGTACAGATATCTCTCTGAGAGAGAGGGGACTGAGAGACACCAGTCAGTGTACAGATATCTCTCTGAGAGAGAGAGGGGACTGAGAGACACCAGTCAGTGTACAGATATCTCCCTGAGAGAGATAGAGCGGACTGAGAGACACCAGTCAGTGTACAGATATCTCCCTGAGAGAGAGAGGGGGGACTGAGAGACACCAGTCAGTGTACAGATATCTCCCTGAGAGAGAGGGGGGACTGAGAGACACCAGTCAGTGTACAGATATCTCCCTGAGAGAGAGAGGGGACTGAGAGACACCAGTCAGTGTACAGATATCTCCCTGAGAGAGAGGGGGGACTGAGAGACACCAGTCAGTGTACAGATATCTCCCTGAGAGAGAGAGGGGACTGAGAGACACCAGTCAGTGTACAGATATCTCCCTGAGAGAGAGGGGACTGAGAGACACCAGTCAGTGTACAGATATCTCCCTGAGAGAGAGAGGGGACTGAGAGACACCAGTCAGTGTACAGATATCTCCCTGAGAGAGAGAGGGGACTGAGAGACACCAGTCAGTGTACAGATATCTCCCTGAGAGAGAGAGAGGGGGCTGAGAGACACTAGTCAGTGTACAGATATCTCCCCGAGAGAGAGGGGGGACTGAGAGACACCAGTCAGTGTACAGATATCTCCCTGAGAGAGAGAGGGGGGACTGAGAGACACCAGTCAGTGTACAGATATCTCCCTGAGAGAGAGGGGGGACTGAGAGACACCAGTCAGTGTACAGATATCTCCCTGAGAGAGAGAGGGGACTGAGAGACACCAGTCAGTGTACAGATATCTCCCTGAGAGAGAGAGGGGGGACTGAGAGACACCAGTCAGTGTACAGATACCTCCCTGAGAGAGAGAGGGGACTGAGAGACACCAGTCAGTGTACAGATATCTCCCTGAGAGAGAGGACTGAGGGACACCAGTCAGTGTACAGATATCTCTCTGAGAGAGAGGGGACTGAGAGACACCAGTCAGTGTACAGATATCTCTCTGAGAGAGAGAGGGGACTGAGAGACACCAGTCAGTGTACAGATATCTCCCTGAGAGAGAGGGGACTGAGAGACACCAGTCAGTGTACAGATATCTCCCTGAGAGAGAGGGGACTGAGAGACACCAGTCAGTGTACAGATATCTCCCCGAGAGAGAGGGGACTGAGAGACACCAGTCAGTGTACAGATATCTCCCTGAGAGAGAGAGGACTGAGAGACACCAGTCAGTGTACAGATATCTCCCTGAGAGAGAGAGGGGGGACTGAGAGACACCAGTCAGTGTACAGATATCTCCCCGAGAGAGAGGGGACTGAGAGACACCAGTCAGTGTACAGATATCTCCCTGAGAGAGAGAGGGGGGACTGAGAGACACCAGTCAGTGTACAGATATCTCCCTGAGAGAGAGAGGGGGGACTGAGAGACACCAGTCAGTGTACAGATATCTCCCTGAGAGAGAGAGGGGACTGAGAGACACCAGTCAGTGTACAGATATCTCCCTGAGAGAGAGAGGACCGAGAGACACCAGTCAGTGTACAGATATCTCCCTGAGAGAGAGGGGACTGAGAGACACCAGTCAGTGTACAGATATCTCCCTGAGAGAGAGGGGGGACTGAGAGACACCAGTCAGTGTACAGATTTCTCCCTGAGAGAGAGAGGGGGGACTGAGAGACACCAGTCAGTGTACAGATATCTCCCTGAGAGAGAGGGGGGACTGAGAGACACCAGTCAGTGTACAGATATCTCCCTGAGAGAGAGAGGGGACTGAGAGACACCAGTCAGTGTACAGATATCTCCCTGAGAGAGAGAGGGGGGACTGAGAGACACCAGTCAGTGTACAGATATCTCCCTGAGAGAGAGAGGGGACTGAGGGACACCAGTCAGTGTACAGATATCTCCCTGAGAGAGAGAGGGGGGACTGAGAGACACCAGTCAGTGTACAGATATCTCCCTGAGAGAGAGAGGACAGAGAGACACCAGTCAGTGTACAGATTTCTCCCTGAGAGAGAGAGAGGGGACTGGGAGACACCAGTCAGTGTACAGATATCTCCCTGAGAGAGAGAGGGGACTGAGAGACACCAGTCAGTGTACAGATATCTCCCTGAGAGAGAGAGGACAGAGAGACACCAGTCAGTGTACAGATATCTCCCTGAGAGAGAGGGGACTGAGAGACACCAGTCAGTGTACAGATATCTCCCTGAGAGAGAGAGGGGACTGAGAGACACCAGTCAGTGTACAGATATCTCCCTGAGAGAGAGGGGACTGAGAGACACCAGTCAGTGTACAGATATCTCCCTGAGAGAGAGAGGACTGAGAGACACCAGTCAGTGTACAGATACCTCCCTGAGAGAGAGAGGGGACTGAGAGACACCAGTCAGTGTACAGATATCTCCCCGAGAGAGAGGGGACTGAGAGACACCAGTCAGTGTACAGATATCTCCCTGAGAGAGAGAGGACTGAGAGACACCAGTCAGTGTACAGATATCTCCCTGAGAGAGGGGGGACTGAGAGACACCAGTCAGTGTACAGATATCTCCCTGAGAGAGAGAGGACAGAGAGACACCAGTCAGTGTACAGATATCTCCCTGAGAGAGAGGGGACTGAGAGACACCAGTCAGTGTACAGATATCTCCCTGAGAGAGAGAGGGGGGACTGAGAGACACCAGTCAGTGTACAGATATCTCCCTGAGCGAGAGAGAGGGGACTGAGAGACACCAGTCAGTGTACAGATATATCCCTGAGAGAGAGAGGACTGAGAGACACCAGTCAGTGTACAGATATCTCCCTGAGAGAGAGAGGGGACTGAGAGACACCAGTCAGTGTACAGATATCTCCCTGAGAGAGAGGGGGGACTGAGAGACACCAGTCAGTGTACATATATCTCCCTGAGAGAGAGGGGACTGAGAGACACCAGTCAGTGTACAGATTTCTCCCTGAGAGAGAGGGGACTGAGAGACACCAGTCAGTGTACAGATATCTCCCTGAGAGAGAGAGGGGGGACTGAGAGACACCAGTCAGTGTACAGATATCTCCCTGAGAGAGAGGGGACTGAGAGACACCAGTCAGTGTACAGATATCTCCCTGAGAGAGAGAGAGGGGACTGAGAGACACCAGTCAGTGTACAGATATCTCCCTGAGAGAGGGAGGGGACTGAGAGACACCAGCCAGTGTACAGATATCTCCCTGAGAGAGAGGGGGGACTGAGAGATACCAGTCAGTGTACAGATATCTCCCTGAGAGAGAGGGGACTGAGAGACACCAGTCAGTGTACAGATATCTCCCTGAGAGAGAGAGAGGGGGCTGAGAGACACCAGTCAGTGTACAGATATCTCCCTGAGTGAGAGGGGACTGAGAGACACCAGTCAGTGTACAGATATCTCCCTGAGTGAGAGGGGACTGAGAGATACCAGTCAGTGTACAGATATCTCCCTGAGAGTGAGAGGGGGGACTGAGAGACACCAGTCAGTGTACAGATATCTCCCTGAGAGAGAGAGAGGGGGCTGAGAGACACCAGTCAGTGTACAGATATCTCTCTGAGAGAGAGGACAGAGAGACACCAGTCAGTGTACAGATATCTCCCTGAGAGAGAGGGGGGACTGAGAGACACCAGTCAGTGTACAGATATCTCCCTGAGAGAGAGAGGGGACTGAGAGACACCAGTCAGTGTACAGATATCTCCCTGAGAGAGAGGGGACTGAGAGACACCAGTCAGTGTACAGATATCTCCCTGAGAGAGAGAGGGGACTGAGAGACACCAGTCAGTGTACAGATATCTCCCTGAGAGAGAGAGGGGACTGAGAGACACCAGTCAGTGTACAGATATCTCCCTGAGAGAGAGAGAGGGGGCTGAGAGACACTAGTCAGTGTACAGATATCTCCCTGAGAGAGAGAGAGGGGGCTGAGAGACACTAGTCAGTGTACAGATATCTCCCCGAGAGAGAGGGGGGACTGAGAGACACCAGTCAGTGTACAGATATCTCCCTGAGAGAGAGAGGGGGGACTGAGAGACACCAGTCAGTGTACAGATATCTCCCTGAGAGAGAGGGGGGACTGAGAGACACCAGTCAGTGTACAGATATCTCCCTGAGAGAGAGAGGGGACTGAGAGACACCAGTCAGTGTACAGATATCTCCCTGAGAGAGAGAGGGGGGACTGAGAGACACCAGTCAGTGTACAGATACCTCCCTGAGAGAGAGAGGGGACTGAGAGACACCAGTCAGTGTACAGATATCTCCCTGAGAGAGAGGACTGAGGGACACCAGTCAGTGTACAGATATCTCTCTGAGAGAGAGGGGACTGAGAGACACCAGTCAGTGTACAGATATCTCTCTGAGAGAGAGAGGGGACTGAGAGACACCAGTCAGTGTACAGATATCTCCCTGAGAGAGAGAGGGGGGACTGAGAGACACCAGTCAGTGTACAGATATCTCCCTGAGAGAGAGAGGGGGGACTGAGAGACACCAGTCAGTGTACAGATATCTCCCTGAGAGAGAGAGGGGACTGAGAGACACCAGTCAGTGTACAGATATCTCCCTGAGAGAGAGAGGACCGAGAGACACCAGTCAGTGTACAGATATCTCCCTGAGAGAGAGGGGACTGAGAGACACCAGTCAGTGTACAGATATCTCCCTGAGAGAGAGGGGGGACTGAGAGACACCAGTCAGTGTACAGATTTCTCCCTGAGAGAGAGAGGGGGGACTGAGAGACACCAGTCAGTGTACAGATATCTCCCTGAGAGAGAGGGGGGACTGAGAGACACCAGTCAGTGTACAGATATCTCCCTGAGAGAGAGAGGGGACTGAGAGACACCAGTCAGTGTACAGATATCTCCCTGAGAGAGAGAGGGGGGACTGAGAGACACCAGTCAGTGTACAGATATCTCCCTGAGAGAGAGAGGGGACTGAGGGACACCAGTCAGTGTACAGATATCTCCCTGAGAGAGAGAGGGGGGACTGAGAGACACCAGTCAGTGTACAGATATCTCCCTGAGAGAGAGAGGACAGAGAGACACCAGTCAGTGTACAGATTTCTCCCTGAGAGAGAGAGAGGGGACTGGGAGACACCAGTCAGTGTACAGATATCTCCCCGAGAGAGAGAGAGAGGACTGAGAGACACCAGTCAGTGTACAGATATCTCCCTGAGAGAGAGGGGACTGAGAGACACCAGTCAGTGTACAGATATCTCCCTGAGAGAGAGAGGGGACTGAGAGACACAAGTCAGTGTACAGATATCTCCCTGAGAGAGAGAGGACAGAGAGACACCAGTCAGTGTACAGATATCTCCCTGAGAGAGAGGGGACTGAGAGACACCAGTCAGTGTACAGATATCTCCCTGAGAGAGAGAGGGGACTGAGAGACACCAGTCAGTGTACAGATATCTCCCTGAGAGAGAGGGGACTGAGAGACACCAGTCAGTGTACAGATATCTCCCTGAGAGAGAGAGGACTGAGAGACACCAGTCAGTGTACAGATACCTCCCTGAGAGAGAGAGGGGACTGAGAGACACCAGTCAGTGTACAGATATCTCCCCGAGAGAGAGAGGACAGAGAGACACCAGTCAGTGTACAGATATCTCCCTGAGAGAGAGGGGACTGAGAGACACCAGTCAGTGTACAGATATCTCCCTGAGAGAGAGAGGACAGAGAGACACCAGTCAGTGTACAGATATCTCCCTGAGAGAGAGGGGACTGAGAGACACCAGTCAGTGTACAGATATCTCCCTGAGAGAGAGAGGGGACTGAGAGACACCAGTCAGTGTACAGATATCTCCCTGAGAGAGAGGGGACTGAGAGACACCAGTCAGTGTACAGATATCTCCCTGAGAGAGAGAGGACTGAGAGACACCAGTCAGTGTACAGATACCTCCCTGAGAGAGAGAGGGGACTGAGAGACACCAGTCAGTGTACAGATATCTCCCCGAGAGAGAGGGGACTGAGAGACACCAGTCAGTGTACAGATATCTCCCTGAGAGAGAGAGGACTGAGAGACACCAGTCAGTGTACAGATATCTCCCTGAGAGAGGGGGGACTGAGAGACACCAGTCAGTGTACAGATATCTCCCTGAGAGAGAGAGGACAGAGAGACACCAGTCAGTGTACAGATATCTCCCTGAGAGAGAGGGGACTGAGAGACACCAGTCAGTGTACAGATATCTCCCTGAGAGAGAGAGGGGGGACTGAGAGACACCAGTCAGTGTACAGATATCTCCCTGAGCGAGAGAGAGGGGACTGAGAGACACCAGTCAGTGTACAGATATATCCCTGAGAGAGAGAGGACTGAGAGACACCAGTCAGTGTACAGATATCTCCCTGAGAGAGAGAGGGGACTGAGAGACACCAGTCAGTGTACAGATATCTCCCTGAGAGAGAGGGGGGACTGAGAGACACCAGTCAGTGTACATATATCTCCCTGAGAGAGAGGGGACTGAGAGACACCAGTCAGTGTACAGATTTCTCCCTGAGAGAGAGGGGACTGAGAGACACCAGTCAGTGTACAGATATCTCCCTGAGAGAGAGAGGGGGGACTGAGAGACACGAGTCAGTGTACAGATATCTCCCTGAGAGAGAGGGGACTGAGAGACACCAGTCAGTGTACAGATATCTCCCTGAGAGAGAGAGAGGGGACTGAGAGACACCAGTCAGTGTACAGATATCTCCCTGAGAGAGGGAGGGGACTGAGAGACACCAGCCAGTGTACAGATATCTCCCTGAGAGAGAGGGGGGACTGAGAGATACCAGTCAGTGTACAGATATCTCCCTGAGAGAGAGGGGACTGAGAGACACCAGTCAGTGTACAGATATCTCCCTGAGAGAGAGAGAGGGGGCTGAGAGACACCAGTCAGTGTACAGATATCTCCCTGAGTGAGAGGGGACTGAGAGACACCAGTCAGTGTACAGATATCTCCCTGAGTGAGAGGGGACTGAGAGATACCAGTCAGTGTACAGATATCTCCCTGAGAGTGAGAGGGGGGACTGAGAGACACCAGTCAGTGTACAGATATCTCCCTGAGAGAGAGAGAGGGGGCTGAGAGACACCAGTCAGTGTACAGATATCTCTCTGAGAGAGAGGACAGAGAGACACCAGTCAGTGTACAGATATCTCCCTGAGAGAGAGAGGGGACTGAGAGACACCAGTCAGTGTACCGATATCTCCCTGAGAGAGAGAGGGGACTGAGAGACACCAGTCAGTGTACAGATATCTCCCTGAGAGAGAGGGGACTGAGAGACACCAGTCAGTGTACAGATATCTCCCTGAGAGAGAGGGGGGGGACTGAGAGACACCAGTTAGTGTACAGATATCTCCCTGAGAGAGAGGGGACTGAGAGACACCAGTCAGTGTACAGATATCTCCCTGAGAGAGAGGGGACTGAGAGACACCAGTCAGTGTACAGATATCTTCCTGAGAGAGAGAGGGGGGACTGAGAGACACCAGTTAGTGTACAGATATCTCCCTGAGAGAGAGGGGACTGAGAGACACCAGTCAGTGTACAGATATCTCCCTGAGAGAGAGAGGGGGGACTGAGAGACACCAGTCAGTGTACAGATATCTCCCTGAGAGAGAGAGGGGACTGGGAGACACCAGTCAGTGTACAGATATCTCCCTGAGAGAGAGGGGACTGAGAGACACCAGTCAGTGTACAGATATCTCCCTGAGAGAGAGAGGGGACTGAGGGACACGAGTCAGTGTACAGATATCTCCCTGAGAGAGAGAGGGGACTGAGAGACACCAGTCAGTGTACAGATATCTCCCTGAGAGAGAGGGGGGGGACTGAGAGACACCAGTCAGTGTACAGATATCTCCCCGAGAGAGAGGGGACTGAGAGACACCAGTCAGTGTACAGATATCTCCCTGAGAGAGAGAGGGGACTGAGAGACACCAGTCACTGTACAGATATCTCCCCGAGAGAGAGAGGGGACTGGGCGACACCAGTCAGTGTACAGATATCTCCCTGAGAGAGAGAGGACTGAGAGACACCAGTCAGTGTACAGATATCTCCCTGAGAGAGAGAGAGAGGGGACTGAGAGACACCAGTCAGTGTACAGATATCTCCCTGAGAGAGAGAGGACTGAGAGACACCAGTCAGTGTACAGATATCTCCCTGAGAGAGAGGGGACTGAGAGACACCAGTCAGTGTACAGATATCTCCCTGAGAGAGAGGGGACTGAGAGACACCAGTCAGTGTACAGATATCTCACTGAGAGAGAGGGGACTGAGAGACACCAGTCAGTGTACAGATATCTCCCTGAGAGAGAGAGAGGGACTGAGAGACACCAGTCAGTGTACAGATATCTCCCTGAGAGAGAGGAGACTGAGAGACACCAGCCAGTGTACAGATATCTCCCTGAGAGAGAGGGGGGACTGAGAGACACCAGTCAGTGTACAGATATCTCCCTGAGAGAGAGGGGACTGAGAGACACCAGTCAGTGTACAGATATCTCACTGAGAGAGAGGGGACTGAGAGACACCAGTCAGTGTACAGATATCTCCCTGAGAGAGAGAGAGGGACTGAGAGACACCAGTCAGTGTACAGATATCTCCCTGAGAGAGAGAGGGGACTGAGAGACACCAGTCAGTGTACAGATATCTCCCTGAGAGAGAGAGGGGGACTGAGAGACACCAGTCAGTGTACAGATATCTCCCTGAGAGAGAGAGCGGACTGAGAGACACCAGTCAGTGTACAGATATCTCCCTGAGAGAGAGAGGGGACTGAGACACCAGTCAGTGTACAGATATCTCCCTGAGAGAGAGAGGGGACTGAGAGACACCAGTCAGTGTACAGATATCTCCCTGAGAGAGAGAGGGGACTGAGAGACACCAGTCAGTGTACAGATATCTCCCTGAGAGAGAGAGGGGACTGAGAGACACCAGTCAGTGTACAGATATCTCCCCGAGAGAGAGGGGGGACTGAGAGACACCAGTCAGTGTACAGATATCTCCCTGAGAGAGAGGGGGGACTGAGAGACACCAGTCAGTGTACAGATATCTCCCTGAGAGAGAGAGGGGACTGAGAGACACCAGTCAGTGTACAGATATCTCCCTGAGAGAGAGAGGGTCAGTACTGAGGGAGTGCCGCACTGTCAGAGGGTCAGTACTGAGGGAGTGCTGCACTGTCAGAGGGTCAGTACTGAGGGAGTGCCGCACTGTCAGACGGTCAGTACTGAGGGAGTGCCGCACTGTAAGAGGGTCAGTACTGAGGGAGTGCCGCACTGTCAGAGGGTCAGTACTGAGGGAGTGACGCACTGTCAGAGGGTCAGTACTGAGGGAGTGCCGCACTGTCAGAGGGTCAGTACTGAGGGAGTGCCGCACTGTCAGAGGGTCAGTACTGAGGGATCAGTACTGAGGGAGTGCTGCACTGTCAGAGGGTCAGTACTGAGGGAGTGCCGCACTGTCAGAGGGTCAGTACTGAGGGAGTGCCGCACTGTCAGAGGGTCAGTACTGAGGGAGTGCTGCACTGTCAGAGGGTCAGTACTGAGGGAGTGCCGCACTGTCAGAGGGTCAGTACTGAGGGAGTGCCGCACTGTCAGAGGGTCAGTACTGAGGGAGTGCCGCACTGTCAGAGGGTCAGTACTGAGGGAGTGCCGCACTGTCAGAGAGTCAGTACTGAGGGAGTGCCGCACTGTCAGAGGGTCAGTACTGAGAGAGTGCCGCACTGTCAGAGGGTCAGTACTGAGGCAGTGCTGCACTGTCAGAGGGTCAGTGCTGAGGGAGTGCTGCACTGTCAGAGGGTCAGTACTGAGGGAGTGCCGCACTGTCAGAGGGTCAGTACTGAGGGAGTGCTGCACTGTCAGAGGGTCAGTACTGAGGGAGTGCTGCACTGTCAGAGGGTCAGTACTGAGGGAGTGCCGCACTGTCAGAGGGTCAGTACTGAGGGAGTGCCGCACTGTCAGAGGGTCAGTACTGAGGGAGTGCCGCACTGTCAGAGGGTCAGTACTGAGGGAGTGCTGCACTGTCAGAGGGTCAGTACTGAGGGAGTGCCGCACTGTCAGAGGGTCAGTACTGAGGGAGTGCCGCACTGTCAGAGGGGAGGGATTGCCGCACTGTCAGAGGGTCAGTACTGAGGGAGTGCCGCACTATCAAAGGGTCAGTACTGAGGGAGTGCCGCACTGTCAGAGGGTCAGTACTGAGGGAGTGCTGCACTGTCAGAGGGTCAGTACTGAGGGAGTGCCGCACTGTCAGAGGGTCAGTACTGAGGGAGTTCCGCACTGTCAGAGGGTCAGTACTGAGGGAGTGCTGCACTGTCAGAGGGTCAGTACTGAGTGAGTGCCGCACTGTCAGAGGGTCAGTACTGAGGGAGTGCTGCACTGTCAGAGGGTCAGTACTGAGGGAGTGCCGCACTGTCAGAGGGTCAGTACTGAGGGAGTGCTGCACTGTCAGAGGGTCAGTACTGAGGGAGTGCCGCACTGTCGGAGGGTCAGTACTGAGGGAGTGCTGCACTGTCAGAGGGTCAGTACTGAGGGAGCGCCGCACTGTCAGAGGGTCAGTACTGAGGGTGAGAGTGAGATAGGGAGACATAGAGGCAGACAGATTGAGGGAAAGTCCCGTGTACTGAGCTCGTACTGAGTGTGGTCTGTCTGATTAACACAGCCTTCCTTGCAACAGCGAGGGAATGAATAATTGAGGCCAATGATATCTGTGTAATAGCGAATAATGGTTCGAGGAAAATGTGTCAGAACTCGTTCATCATTTCTGCAATTATCAAATGCCTCGGGGATCAAAACAGTGTCAACAGAAAATGTGGACATGTAATTATCATTCTTATTCCCAAATCCCTCCCTCCCTCCCTGTCTCTGTAACCTCCTCCAGCCCCTACAATTCTCACCATCCTCTTCAAATCCCTCCCTCCCTCCCTATCTCTGTAACCTCCTCCAGCCCCTACCATTCCCATCCTCCTGTTCAAATCCCTCCCTCCCTATCTCTGTAACCTCCTCCAGCCCCTACAATTCCCATCCTCCTGTTCAAATCCCTCCCTCCCTCCCTATCTCTGTAACCTCCTCCAGCCCCGACAATTCCCATCCTCCTGTTCAAATCCCTCCCTCGCCCCCCTCCCTCCCTATCCCTGTAACCTCCTCCAGCCCCTACAATTCTCATCCTCCTGTTCAAATCCCTCCCTCCCTCCCTATCTCTGTAACCTCTTCCAGCCCCTACAATTCTCATCCTGCTGTTCAAATCCCTCCCTCGCCCCCTCCCTCCCTATCTCTGTAACCTCCTCCAGCCCCTACAATTCTCATCCTCCTGCTCAAATCCCTCCCTCCCTCCCTATCTCTGTAACCTCCTCCAGCCCCTACAATTCCCATCCTCCTGTTCAAATCCCTCCCTCCCTCCCTATCTCTGTAACCTCCTCCAGCCCCTACAATTCCCATCCTCCTGTTCAAATCCCTCCCTCCCATTCTCTGTAACCTCCTCCAGCCCCTACAATTCCCATCCTCCTGTTCAAATCCCTCCCTCCCTCCCTATCTCTGTAACCTCCTCCAGCCCCTACAATTCCCATCCTCCTGTTCAAATCCCTCCCTCCCATTCTCTGTAACCTCCTCCAGCCCCTACAATTCTCATCCTCCTGTTCAAATCCCTCCCTCCCTCCCTATCTCTGTAACCTCCTCCAGCCCCTACAATTCTCATCCTCCTGTTCAAATCCCTCCCTCCCTCCCTATCTCTGTAACCTCCTCCAGCCCCTACAATTCCCATCCTCCTGTTCAAATCCCTCCCTCCCATTCTCTGTAACCTCCTCCAGCCCCTACAATTCTCATCCTCCTGTTCAAATCCCTCCCTCCCTCCCTATCTCTGTAACCTCCTCCAGCCCCTACAATTCTCATCCTCCTGTTCAAATCCCTCCCTCCCTCCCTATCTCTGTAACCTCCTCCAGCCCCTACAATTCTCATCCTCCTGTTCAAATCCCTCCCTCGCCCCCTCCCTCCCTATCTCTGGAACCTCCTCCAGCCCTTACAATTCCCATCCTCCTGTTCAAATCCCTCGCTCCCTCCCTATCTCTGTAACCTCCTCCAGCCCCTACAATTCCCATCCTCCTGTTCAAATCCCTCCCTCCCTCCCTATCTCTGTAACCTCCTCCAGCCCCTACAATTCCCATCCTCCTGTTCAAATCCCTCCCTCCCTCCCTATCTCTGTAACCTCCTCCAGCCCCTACAATTCCCATCCTCCTGTTCAAATCCCTCCCTCCCTCCCTATCTCTGTAACCTCCTCCAGCCCCTACAATTCTCATCCTCCTGTTCAAATCCCTCCCTCCCTCCCTATCTCTGTAACCTCCTCCAGCCCCTACAATTCCCATCCTCCTGTTCAAATCCCCCCTCCCTCCCTATCTCTGTAACCTCCTCCAGCCCCGACAATTCCCATCCTCCTGTTCAAATCCCTCCCTCGCCCGTTCCCTCCCTATCTCTGTAACCTCCTCCAGCCCCTACAATTCTCATCCTACTGTTCAAATCCCTCCCTCGCCCCCCTCCCTCCCTATCTCTGTAACCTCCTCCAGCCCCTACAATTCCCATCCTCCTGTTCAAATCCCTCCCTCGCCCCCCCTCCCTATCTCTGTAACCTCCTCCAGCCCCTACAATTCTCATCCTCCTGTTCAAATCCCTCCCTCGCCCCCTCCCTCCCTATCTCTGTAACCTCCTCCAGCCCCTACAATTCCC
>NC_092729.1:85165212-85210212 GCF_047496885.1 Scyliorhinus torazame | reverse complement strand
ACCCTTCCCCCATTTGGAACGCATCGATTCAATCTCCCCCTTAACCTTCTCCTCATTGACTCCCATCTCCCATCGCAAACCCTTCCCCCATTTGGAATGTCTCGATTCAATCTCCACCGTAAACTTCTCCTCATTGACTCCCATCGCAAACCCTTCCCCCATTTGGAACGTCTCGATTCAATCTCCCCCTTAACCTTCTCCTCATTGACTCCCATCTCCCATCGCAAACCCTTCCCCCATTTGGAATGTCTCGATTCAATCTCCCCCTTAACCTTCTCCTCATTGACTCCCATCTCCCATCGCAAACCCTTCCCCCATTTGGAACATCTCGATTCAATCTCCCCCTTAACCTTCTCCTCATTGACTCCCATCACCCATCGCAAACCCTTCCCCCATTTGGAGCGTCTCAATTCAATCTCCCCCTTAACCTTCTCCTCATCGAATCCCATCTCCCATCGCAAACCTTTCCCGATTGGGAACGTCTCGATTCAATCTCCCCCTTAACCTTCTCCTCATCGACTCCCATCGCAAACCCTTCCCCCATTTGGAACGCGTCGATTCAATCTCCCCCTTACCCTTCTCCTCATTGACTCCCATTGCAAACCCTTCCCCCATTTGGAACGTCTCGATTCAATCTCCCCCTTAACCATCTCCTCATTGACTCCCATCTCCCATCGCAAACCCTTTTCCCATTTGGAACGCATCGATTCAATCTCCCCCTTAACCTTCTCCTCATTGACTCCCATCTCCCATCGCAAACCCTTCCCCCATTTGGAACGCCTCGATTCAATCTCCCCCTTAACCTTCTCCTCATTGACTCCCAGCTCCCATCGCAAACCCTTCGCCCATTTGGAATGTCTCGATTCAATCTCCCCCTTAACCTTCTCCTCATTGACTCCCATCTCCCATCGCAAACCCTTCGCCCATTTGGAATGTCTCGATTCAATCTCCACCTTAAACTTCTCCTCATTGACTCCCATCGCAAACCCTTCCCCCATTTGGAACGCATCGATTCAATCTCCCCCTTAACCTTCTCCTCATTGACTCCCATCTCTCATCGCAACCCCTTCCCCCATTGGGAACGCCTCGATTCAATCTCCCCCTTAACCTTCTGCTCATTGACTCCCATCTCCCATCGCAAACCATTCCCCCATTTGGAATGTCTCGATTCAATCTCCCCCTTAAACTTCTCCTCATTGACTCCCATCTCTCATCGCAAACCCTTCCCCCATTGGGAACGCCTCGATTCAATCTCCCCCTTAACCTTCCCCTCATTGACTCCTGTCTCCCATCGCAAACCCTTCCCCCATTTGGAATGTCTCGATTCAATCTCCCCCTTAACCTTCTCCTCATTGACTCCCATCTCCCATCGCAAACCCTTCCCCCATTCGGAACGTCTCGATTCAATCTGCCCCTTAACCTTCTCCTCATCGACTCCCATCGCAAACCCTTCCCCCATTCGGAACGTCTCGATTCAATCTGCCCCTTAACCTTCTCCTCATTGACTCCCATCGCAAACCCTTCCCCCATTTGGAACGCGTCGATTCAATCTCCCCCTTAACCTTCTCCTCATTGTCTCCCATTGCAAACCCTTCCCCCATTTGGAACGTCTCGATTCAATCTCCCCCTTAACCATCTCCTCATTGACTCCCATCTCCCATCGCAAATCCTTCCCCCATTTGCAACGTCTCGATTCAATCTCCCCCATAACCTTCTCCTCATTGACTCCCATCTCCCATCGGAAACCCTTCCCCCATTTGGAACGTCTCGATTCAATCTCACCCTTAACCTTCTCCTCATTGACTCCCATCGCAAACCCTTCCCCCATTTGGAACGTCTCGATTCAATCTCCCCCTTAACCTTCTCCTCATTGACTCCCGTCTCCCATCTCAAACCCTTCCCCCATTGGGAACTTCTCGATTCAATCTTCCCGTTAACCTTCTCCTCATTGACTCCCATCTCCCATCGCAAACCTTTCCCCCATTGGGAACACCTCGATTCAATCTCCCCCTTAACCTTCTCCTCATTGATTCCCATCTCCCATCGCAAACCCTTCCCCATTCGGAACGCCTCGATTCAATCTCCCCCTTAACCTTCTCCTCATTGACTCCCATCTCCCATCGCAAACCCTTCCTCCATTTGGAACGCCTCGATTCAATCTCCCCCTTAACCTTCTCCTCGACTCCCATCTCCCATCGCAAACCCTTCCCCCATTCGGAACGTCTCGATTCAATCTCCCCCTTAACCTTCTCCTCATTGACTCCCATCTCCCATCGCAAAACCCTTCCTCCATTTGGAACGTTTCGATTCAATCTCCCCCTTAACCTTCTCCTCATTGTCTCCCATCGCAAACCCTTCCCCCATTTGGAACGCCTCGATTCAATCTCCCCCTTAACCTTCTCCTCATTGACTCCCGTCTCCCATCGCAAACCCTTCCCCCATTGGGAACGCCTCGATTCAATCTCCCCCTTAACCTTCCCCTCATTGACTCCCATCTCCCATCACAAACCCTTCCCACATTTGGAACGTCTCGATTCAATCTCCCCCTTAACCTTCCCCTCATTGACTCCCATCTCCCATCGCAAACACTTCCCCCATTGGGAACGTCTCGATTCAATCTCCCCCTTAACCTTCACCTCATTGACTCCTGTCTCCCATCGCAAACCCTTCCCCCATTTGGAACGTCTCGATTTAACTCCCTCTTAACCTTCTCCTCATTGACTCCCATCGCAAACCCTTCCCCCATTTGGAACGTCTCGATTCAATCTCCCCCTTAACCTTCTCCTCATTGACTCACTCCCATCGCAAACCCTTCCCCCATTTGGAACGTCTCGATTCAATCTCCCCCTTAACCTTCTCCTCATTGACTCCCATCTCCCATCGCAAACACTTCCCCCATTTGGAACGTCTCGATTCAATCTCCCCCTTAACCTTCTCCTCATTGACTCCCATCGCAAACCCTTCCCCCATTCGGAACATCTCGATTCAATCTCCCCCTTAACCTTCTCCTCATTGACTCCCGTCTCCCATCACAAACCATTCCCCCATTTGGAACGTCTCGATTCAATCTCCCCCTTAACCTTCTCCTCATTGACTCCCATCTCCCATCGCAAACCCTTCCCCCATTTGGAACGTCTCGATTCAATCTCCCCCTTAACCTTCTCCTCATTGACTCCCGTCTCCCATCGCAAACCCTTCCCCCATTGGGAACGCCTCGATTCAATCTCCCCCTTAACCTTCTGCTCATTGACTCCCATCTCCCATCGCAAACCCTTCCCCCATTTGAAACGTCTCGATTCAATCTCCCCCTTAACCTTCTCCTCATTGACTCCCGTCCCCCACTGGAAACCCTTCCCCCATTCGGAACGTCTCGATTCAATCTCCCCCTTAACCTTCCCCTCATTGACTCCCATCTCCCATCACAAACCCTTCCCCAATTTGGAACGTCTCGATTCAATCTCCCCCTTAACCTTCCCCTCATTGACTCCCATCTCCCATCGCAAACCCTTCCCCCATTGGGAACGTCTCGATTCAATCTGCCCCATAACCTTCTCCTCATTGACTCCCATCTCCCATCGCAAACCCTTCCCCCATTTGGAAAGTCTCGATTCAATCTCCCCCTTAACCTTCTCCTCATCGACTCCCGTCTCCCATCGCAAACCCTTCCCCCATTGGGAACGCCTCGATTCAATCTCCCCCTTAACCTTCTCCTCATTGACTCCCATCGCAAACCCTTCCCCCATTCGGAACGCCTCGATTCAATCTCCCCCTTAACCTTCTCCTCATTGACTCCCATCTCCCATCGCAAACCCTTCCCCCATTTGGAAAGTCTCGATTCAATCTCCCCCTTAACCTTCTCCTCATTGACTCCCGTCTCCCATCGCAAACCCTTCCCCCATTTGGAATGTCTCGATTCAATCTCCCCCTTAACCTTCTCCTCATTGACTCCCATCTCCCATCGCAAACCCTTCCCCCATTTGGAGCGTCTCAATTCAATCTCCCCCTTAACCTTCTCCTCATTGACTCCCATCTCCCATCACAAACCCTTCCCCCATTTGGAACATCTCGATTCAATCTCCCCCTTAACCTTCTCCTCATTGACTCCCGTCTCCCATCGCAAACCCTTCCCCCATTTGGAACGTCTCGATTCAATCTCCCCCTTAACCTTCTCCTCATTGACTCCCGTCTCCCATCGCAAACCCTTCCCCCATTTGGAACGTCTCGATTCAATCTCCCCCTTAACCTTCTCCTCATTGACTCCCGTCTCCCATCGCAAACCCTTCCCCCATTTGGAACGTCTCGATACAATCTCCCCCTTAACCTTCTCCTCACTGCTGCTGAAGGGAGCGAGTTACCAAAACCTGGGCCTGCGGTGTCGTGGGATTGGGCGCTGACGCAGAAACTGACCATGACGCGGTCGGTAGGATGTGCTGTGATAGGCGGGGAGGCTGTAGATGGTAAAAATGTCGGTGCTGCCAATGTTCGTGTCCGCGTTTCAGAATCTCCCGATATTTGTCCCCAAGTCGTTCTTGTGCTGAGGTTTCGAGTATAGAAGCAGGGATGTGTTGATGCAGTTGTACAGGGGCTTGGTGAGGCCACACCTGGAGTAGTGTGGGCAGTTTTGGTCTCCCTCTCTGAGGAAGGATGTTCTTGCTCTCGAGGGAGGGCAGCGAAGGTTTACCAGACTGATTCCAGGCACGGCGGGACTGTCGTACGAGGAGAGTTTGACTCGGTTGGGATTGTTCTCGCTGGAGTTCGGAGGAATGAGGGGGGATCTCGTAGAGACTTATAAAATTCTGACAGGACTGGGCAGGGTAGAGGCGGGGAAGATGTTACCAATGATGGGTGTGTCCAGAACCAGGGGTCACAGCCTGAGGATTCAGGGTTAACCGTTTCGGACCGAGATGAGGAGACATTTCTTCACCCAGAGAGCGGGGAGCCTGTGGAATTCATTACCACAGGGAGTAGTTTCTGGGAGAGGGGAGGAGCGCGCGAATGAGTGTCGCAGGGATTGGGTTGGGATTCTTCAGGTGATGAGGGGGTGCTCCGAGCGTGGGTCTGACCGAGGGATACGGAGACCGGGTCTGTGCACGGTGCTCCGAGCGTGGGTCTGACCGAGGGATACGGAGACCGGGTCTGTGCACGGTGCTCCGAGTGTGGGTCTGACCGAGGGATACGGAGACCGGGACTGTGCACGGTACTCCGAGTGTGGGTCTGACCGAGTGATACGGAGACCGGGACTGTGCACGGTGCTCCGAGTGTGGGTCTGACCGAGGGATACGGAGACCGGAACTGCGCACGGTGCTCCGAGTGTGGGTCTGACCGAGGGATACGGAAACCGGGACTGCGCACGGTGCTCCGAGTGTGGGTGTGACCGAGGGATACGGAGACCGGGACTGTGAACGGGGCTCCGAGTGTGGGTCTAACCGAGGGATACGGAGACCGGGACTGGTCACGGTGCTCCGAGTGTGGGTCTGACCGAGGGATACGGAGACCGGGACTGTGCACGGTGCTCCGAGTGTGGGTCTGACCGAGGGATACGGAGACCGGGACTGTGCACGGTGTTCCGAGTGTGGGTCTGACCGAGTGATACGGAGACTGGGACTGTGCACGGTGCTCCGAGTGTGGGTCTGACCGAGGGATACGGAGACCGGGACTGTGCACGGTGCTCCGAGTGTGGGTCTGACCGAGGGATACGGAGACCGGGACTGTGCACGGTGCTCCGAGTGTGGGTCTGACCGAGGGATACGGAGACCGGGACTGTGCACGGTGCTCCGAGTGTGGGTCTGACCGAGGGATACGGAGACCGGGACTGTGCACGGTGCTCTGAGTGTCGGTCTGACCGAGAGATACGGAGACCGGGACTGCGCACGGTGCTCCAAGTGTGGGTCTAACCGAGGGACACAGAGACCGGGTCAGTACACGGTGCTCCGAGTGTGGGTGTGACCGAGGGATACGTAGACCGGGACTGTGCACGGTGCTCCGAGTGTGGGTCTAACCGAGGGATACAGAGACCGGGACTGTGCACGGTGCTCCGAGTGTGGGTCTGACCGAGGGATACGGAGACCGGGACTGTGCACGGTGCTCCGAGTGTGGGTCTGACCGAGGGATACGGAGGACGGGACTGTGCACGGTGCTCCGAGTGTGGGTCTGACCGAGGGATACGGAGACCGGGACTGTGCACGGTGCTCCGAGTGTGGGTCTCACCGAGGGAGACGGAGACCGGGACTGTGCACGGTGCTCCGAGAGTGGCTCTAACCGAGGGATACGGAGACCGGGACTGTGCACGGTGCTCCGAGTGTGGGTCGAACCGAGGGATACGGAGACCGGGACTGTGCACGGTGCTCCGAGTGTGGGTCTAACCGAGGGATACTGAGACCGGGACTGTGCACGGTGCTCCGAGTGTGGGTCTGACATAGCGATACGGAGACCGGGACTGTGCACGGTGCTCCGAGTGTGGGTCTAACCGAGGGATACAGAGACCGGGACTGTGCACGGTGCTCCGAGTGTGGGTCTGACCGAGGGATGCGGAGACCGGGACTGTGCACGGTGCTCCGAGTGTGGGTCTAACCGAGGGATACGGAGACCGGGACTGTGCGCGGTGCTCCGAGTGTGGGTCTGACCGAGGGGTACGGAGACCGGGACTGTGCATGGTGCTCCGAGTGTGGGTCTGACCGAGGGATACGGAGACCGGGACTGTGCACGGGGCTCCGAGTGTGGGTCTAACCGAGGGATACGGAGACCGGGACTGTGCACGGTGCTCCGAGTGTGGGTCTGACCGAGGGATACGGAGACCGGGACTGTGCACGGTGCTCCGAGTGTGGGTCTGAACGAGGGATACGGAGACCGGGACGGTGCACGGTGCTCCGAGTGTGGGTCTAAGCAAGGGATACGGAGACCGGGACTGTGCACGGTGCTCCGAGTGTGGGTCTAACCGAGGGATACGGAGACCGGGACTGTGCACGGTGCTCCGAGTGTGGGTCTGACCGAGGGATACGGAGACCGGGACTGTGCACGGTGCTCCGAGTGTGGGTCTGACCGAGGGATACGGAGACCGGGACTGTGCACGGTGCTCCGAGTGTGGGTCTGACCGAGGGATACGGAGACCGGGACTGTGCATGGTGCTCCAAGTGTGGGTCTAACCGAGGGATACGGAGACCGGGACTGTGCACGGTGCTCCGAGTGTGGGACTAACCGAGGGATACGGAGACCGGGACTGAGAACGGTGCTCTGAGTGTGGGTCTGACCGAGGGATACGGAGACCAGGACTGTGCACGGTGCTCCGAGTGTGGGTCTGACCGCGGGATACGGAGACCGGGACTGTGCACGGGGCTCCGAGTGTGGGTCTGACCGAGGGATACGGAGACCGGGACTGTGCACGGTGCTCCGAGTGTGGGTCTTACCGAGGGACACGGAGACCGGGACAGTGCACGGTGCTCCGAGTGTGGGTCTAACCGAGGGACACGGAGACCGGGACTGTGCACGGTGCTCCGAGTGCGGGACTGACCGAGGGATACAGAGACCGGGACTGTGCACGGTGCTCCGAGTGTGGGTCTGACCGAGGGATATGGAGACCGGGACTGTGCACGGTGCTCCGAGTGTGGGTCTGACCGAGGGTCACGGAGACCGGGACTGTGCACGGTGCTCCGAGTGTGGGTCTGACTGAGGGATACGGAGACCGGGACTGTGCACGGTGCTCCGAGTGTGGGTCTAACCGAGGGACACGAAGACCGGGACAGTGCACGGTGCACCGAGTGTGGGTCTAACCGAGGGATACGGAGACCGGGACTGTGCACGGTGCTCCGAGTGTGGGTCTGACCGAGGGATAGGGAGACCGGGACTGTGCACTGTGCTCCGAGTGTGGGTCTGACCGAGGGATACAGAGACCGGGACTGTGCACTGTGCTCCGAGTGTGGGTCTGACCGAGGGATACGGAGACCGGGACTGTGCACGGTGCTCCGAGTGTGGGTCTGACCGAGGGATACGGAGACCGGGACTGTGCACAGTGCTCCGAGCGTGGGTCTGACCGAGGGATTGGAAGATCGGAACTGAATGCTCCCCAGTTTCGAGGGGCTGA
Organism: Scyliorhinus torazame; assembly: GCF_047496885.1. Taxonomy (NCBI): domain Eukaryota; kingdom Metazoa; phylum Chordata; class Chondrichthyes; order Carcharhiniformes; family Scyliorhinidae; genus Scyliorhinus; species Scyliorhinus torazame. Next base: position 85,202,135 of record NC_092729.1, on the reverse strand, counting down.
ATGGGCCTCCTCCTGTTCCTGTGTAACAGGCTCGAGGGGCTGAATGGGCCTCCTCCTGTTCCTGTGTAACAGGCTCGAGGAGGGGGCTGAATGGGCCTCCTCCTGTTCCTGTGTAACAGACTCGAGGGGCTGAATGGGCCTCCTCCTGTTCCTGTGTAACAGGCTCGAGCAGGGGGCTGAATGGGCCTCCTCCTGTTCCTGTGTAACAGACTCGAGGAGGGGGCTGAATGGGCCTCCTCCTGTTCCTGTGTAACAGACTCGAGGGGCTGAATGGGCCTCCTCCTGTTCCTGTGTCACAGGATCGAGGGGCTGAATGGGCCTCCTCCTGTTCCTGTGTAACAGGCTCGAGGGCTGAATGGGCCTCCTCCTGTTCCTGTGTAACAGGCTCGAGGGGCTGAATGGGTCTCCTCCTGTTCCTGTGTAACAGGCTCGAGGGCTGAATGGGCCTCCTCCTGTTCCTGTGTAACAGGCTCGAGGGGCTGAATGGGCCTCCTCCTGTTCCTGTGTAACAGGCTCGAGGGGCTGAATGGGCCTCCTCCTGTCCCTGTGTAACAGGCTCGAGGAGGGGGATGAATGGGCCTCCTCCTGTTCCTGTGTAACAGGCTCGAGGGGCTGAATGGGCCTCCTCCTGTCCCTGTGTAACAGGCTCGAGGAGGGGGATGAATGGGCCTCCTCCTGTTCCTGTGTAACAGGCTCGAGGGGCTGAATGGGCCTCCTCCTGTCCCTGTGTAACAGGCTCGAGGAGGGGGCTGAATGGGCCTCCTCCTGTTCCTGTGTAACAGGTTCGAGGGGCTGAATGGGCCTCCTCCTGTTCCTGTGTAACAGGCTCGAGGGGCTGAATGGGCCTCCTCCTGTTCCTGTGTAACAGGCTCGAGGGGCTGAATGGGCCTCCTCCTGTTCCTGCGTAACAGACGCGAGGGGCTGAATGGGCCTCCTCCTGTTTCTGTGTAACAGGTTCGAGGGGCTGAATGGGCCTCCTCCTGTTCCTGTGTAACAGGCTCGAGGGGCTGAATGGGCCTCCTCCTGTTCCTGTGTAACAGGCTCGAGGGGCTGAATGGGCCTCCTCCTGTTCCTGCGTAACAGACTCGAGGGGCTGAATGGGCCTCCTCCTGTTCCTATGTAACAGGCTCGAGGGGCTGAATGGGCCTCCTCCTGTTCCTGTGCAACAGGCTCGAGGGGCTGAATGGGCCTCCTCCTGTTCCTGCGTAACAGACGCGAGCTTGCAGGATTAATTAAATTGCCTGTCCATTCTCCAGACAGCCCGACTCCAGCCGTCTATCCCAGCCAGCGATCCTCTGAGTGGTTGCCCCTGGCAACCCATCACTTCGGCCTACTTCCAATCTGAAAGCGGGGGACGGACGCGGAATTCGAAATGATGTCTGTATCCCAGCGAGTGAATGGCGGGAGGCGGGAGCGAGAGAATGAGGTGGACGAGAGTGTCAATACCCCGTCCCTCCCCCCCCTCATTGCCCCCGATAGGGTGCAGACTCCCCCGAAACCCCCTCCCTCTCCCCGTGTCAACTCACGTTGGGCGAGACGGTTAACGTTCCTCGACCCTGACCACCTCGGCCTTATCCTTGACGTTGGCGAATGCTCGAAGCAGCGATGGACGATCTCGTCAAGCCAGGATTATTTAAAGCCCTCCTCAACCGACGCGGAGGAAGGTTCAATCAGACTCAGCTGACCACTTTGATCTGTGAAGCTCCCCTCTCGCTGAAACGCAACAAGATGAACCGAATGCATTTACACACGTGGCAGGAAAAGACATGAATGTTGGCACCTATTGTGCAGTGAGGGGTGTGGGGTATATCAGTGTTACAGTGAGGGGTGTGGGGTATATCAGTGTTACAGTGAGGGGTGTGGGGTATATCAGTGTTACAGTGAGGGGTGTGGGATATATCAGTGTTACAGTGAGGGGTGTGGGGTATATCAGTGTTACAGTGAGGGGTGTGGGGTATATCAGTGTTACAGTGAGGGGTGTGGGGTATATCAGTGTTACAGTGAGGGGTGTGGGGTATATCAGTGTTACAGTGAGGGGTGTGGGGTATATCAGAGAGTTACAGTGAGGGGTGTGGGGTATATCAGTGTTACAGTGAGGGGTGTGGGGTATATCAGTGTTACAGTGAGGGGTGTGGGATATATCAGTGTTACAGTGAGGGGTGTGGGATATATCAGTGTTACAGTGAGGGGTGTGGGATATATCAATGTTACAGTGAGGGGTCTGGGGTATATCAGTGTTACAGTGAGGGGTGTGGGGTATATCAGAGTGTTACAGTGAGGGGTGTGGGGTATATCAGTGTTACAGTGAGGGGTGTGGGGTATATCAGTGTTACAGTGAGGGGTGTGGGGTATATCAGAGTGTTACAGTGAGGGGTGTGGGGTATATCAGAGTTACAGTGAGGGGTGTGGGGTATATCAGTGTTACAGTGAGGGGTGTGGGGTATATCAGTGTTACAATGAGGGGTGTGGGATATATCAGTGTTACAGTGAGGGGTGTGGGGTATATCAGTGTTACAGTGAGGGGTGTGGGGTATATCAGTGTTATAGTGAGAGTTGTGGGATACATCAGTGTTACAGTGAGGGGTGTGGGGTATATCAGTGTTACAGTGAGGGGTGTGGGGTATATCAGTGTTACAGTGAGGTGTGTGGGGTATATCAGTGTTACAGTGAGGGGTGTGGGGTATATCAGTGTTACAGTGAGGGGTGTGGGGTATATCAGTGTTACAGTGAGGGGTGTGGGGTATATCAGAGTTTTACAGTGAGGGGTGTGGGATATATCAGTGTTACAGTGAGGGGTGTGGGGTATATTAGTGTTACAGTGAGGGGTGTGGGATATATCAGTGTTACAGTGAGGGGTGTGGGGTATATCAGTGCTACAGTGAGGGGTGTGGGATATATCAGTGTTACAGTGAGGGGTGTGGGGTTTATCAGTGTTACAGTGAGGGGTGTGGGATATATCAGTGTTACAGTGAGTGGTGTGGGTATATCAGAGTTACAGTGAGGGGTGTGGGGTTTATCAGTGTTACAGTGAGGGGTGTGGGATATATCCGTGTTACAGTGAGGGGTGTGGGGTATATCAGTGATACAGTGAGGGGTGTGGGGTATATCAGTGTTACAGTGAGGGGTGTGGGGCATATCAGTGTTACAGTGAGGGGTGTGGGGTATATCAATGTTACAGTGAGGGGTGTGGGATATATCAGTGTTACAGTGAGGGGTGTGGGATATATCAGAGTGTTGCAGTGAGGGGTGTGGGGTATATCAGTGTTACAGTGAGGGATGTGGGGTATATCAGTGTTACAGTGAGGGATGTGGGGTATATCAGTGTTACAGTGAGGGGTGTGGGATATATCAGTGTTACAGTGAGGGGTGTGGGGTATATCAGTGTTACAGTGAGGGGTGTGGGATATATCAGTGTTACAGTGAGGGGTGTGGGGTATATCAGTGTTCCAGTAAGGGGTGTGGGGTATATCAGAGTGTTACAGTGAGGGGTGTGGGGTATATCAGTGTTACAGTGAGGGGTGTGGGGTATATCAGTGTTACAGTGAGGAGTGTGGGGTATATCAGTGTTACAGTGAGGGGTGTGGGGTATATCAGAGTGTTACAGTGAGGGGTGTGGGGTATATCAGTGTTACAGTGAGGGGTGTGGGGTATATCAGTGTTACAGTGAGGGGTGTGGGGTATATCAGTGTTACAGTGAGGAGTGTGGGGTATATCAGTGTTACAGTGAGGGGTGTGGGATATATCAGTGTTACAGTGAGGGGTGTGGGATATATCAGTGTTACAGTGAGGGGTGTGGGATATATCAGTGTTACAGTGAGTGGTGTGGGATATATCAGTGTTACAGTGAGGGGTGTGGAATATATCAGTGTTACAGTGAGGGGTGTGGGATATATCAGTGTTACAGTGAGGGGTGTGGGGTATATCAGTGTTACAGTGAGGGGTGTGGGGTATATCAGTGTTACAGTGAGGGGTGTGGGATATATCAGTGTTACAGTGAGGGGTGTGGGATATATCAGTGTTACAGTGAGGGGTGTGGGATATATCAGTGTTACAGTGAGGGGTGTGGGATATATCAGTGTTACAGTGAGGGGTGTGGGGTATATCAGTGTTACAGTGAGGGGTGGGGGGTATATCAGTGTTACAGTGAGGGGTGTGGGGTATATCAGAGTGTTACAGTGAGGGGTGTGGGGTATATCAGTGTTAAAGTGAGGGGTGTGGGGTATATCAGTGTTACAGTGAGGGGTGTGGGATATATCAGTGTTACAGTGAGGGGTGTGGGGTATATCAGTGTTACAGTGAGGGATGTGGGATATATCAGTGTTACAGTGAGGGGTGTGGGGTATATCAGAGTTACAGTGAGGGGTGTGGGGTTTATCAATGTTACAGTGAGGGGTGTGGGGTATATCAGTGTTACAGTGAGGGGTGTGGGATATATCAGTGTTACAGTGAGGGGTGTGGGGTATATCAGAGTGTTACAGTGAGGGGTGTGGGGTACATCAGAGTTACAGTGAGGTGTGGGGGGGTATATCAGTGTTACAGTGAGGGGTGTGGGGTATATCAGTGTTACAGTGAGGGGTGTGGGATATATCAGTGTTACAGTGAGGGGTGTGGGGTATATCAGTGTTACAGTGAGGGGTGTGGGGTATATCAGAGTGTTACAGTGAGGGGTGAGGGATATATCAGAGTGTTACAGTGAGGGGTGTGGGGTATATCAGAGTGTTACAGTGAGGGGTGTGGGGTATATCAGTGTTACAGTGAGGGGTGTGGGGTATATCAGTGTTACAGTGAGGGGTGTGGGGTATATCAGAGTGTTACAGTGAGGGGTGTGGGGATATATCAGTGTTACAGTGAGGGGTGTGGGATATATCAGTGTTACAGTGAGGGGTGTGGGATATATCAGTGTTACTGTGAGGGGTGTGGGGTATATCAGTGTTACAGTGAGGGGTGTGGGGTATATCAGTGTTACAGTGAGGGTTGTGGGGTATATCAGTGTTACAGTGAGGGGTGTGGGATATATCAGTGTTACAGTGAGGGGTGTGGGGTATATCAGTGTTACAGTGAGGGGTGTGGGATATATCAGTGTTACAGTGAGGGGTGTGGGGTATATCAGTGTTACAGTGAGGGGTGTGGGGTATATCAGAGTGTTACAGTGAGGGGTGTGGGGTATATCAGTGTTACAGTGAGGGGTGTGGGGTATATCAGAGTGTTACAGTGAGGGGTGTGGGGTATATCAGTGTTACAGTGAGGAGTGTGGGGTTTATCAGTGTTACCGTGAGGGGTGTGGGATATATCAGTGTTACAGTGAGGGGTGCGGGATATATCAGTGTTACAGTGAGGGGTGTGGGGTATATCAGTGTTACAGTGAGGGGTGTGGGATATATCAGTGTTACAGTGAGGGGTGTGGGATATATCAGTGTTCCAGCGAGGGGTGTGGGATATATCAGTGTTACAGTGAGGGGTGTGGGGTATATCAGTGTTACAGTGAGGGGTGTGGGGTATATCAGTGTTACAGTGAGGGGTGTGGGGTATATCAGAGTGTTACAGTGAGGGGTGTGGGATATATCAGTGTTACAGTGAGGGGTGTGGGGATATATCAGAGTTACAGTGAGGGGTGTGGGGTATATCAGTGTTACAGTGAGGGGTATGGGATATATCAGTGTTACAGTGAGGGGTGTGGGATATATCAGTGTTACAGTGAGGGGTGTGGGGTATATCAGTGTTACAGTGAGGGGTGTGGGGTATATCAGTGTTACAGTGAGGGGTGTGGGGTATATCAGTGTTACAGTGAGGGGTGTGGGGTATATCAGTGTTACAGTGAGGGATGTGGGATATATCAGTGTTACAGTGAGGGGTGTGGGGTATATCAGTGTTACAGTGAGGGGTGTGGGGTATATCAGTGTTACAGTGAGGCGTGTGGGATATATCAGTGTTACAGTGAGGGGTGTGGGGTATATCAGTGTTACAGTGAGGAGTGTGGGATATATCAGTGTTACAGTGAGGGGTGTGGGGTATATCAGTGTTACAGTGAGGGGTGTGGGGTATATCAGTGTTACAGTGAGGGGTGTGGGGTATATCAGTGTTACAGTGAGGGGTGTGGGATATATCAGAGCGTTACAGTGAGGGGTGTGGGGTATATCAGTGTTACAGTGAGGGGTGTGGGATATATCAGTGTTACAGTGAGGGGTGTGGGGTATATCAGTGTTACAGTGAGGGGTGTGGGGTATATCAGAGTGTTACAGTGAGGGGTGTGGGGTATATCAGTGTTACAGTGAGGGGTGTGGGATATATCAGTGTTACAGTGAGGGGTGTGGGGTATATCAGAGTGTTACAGTGAGGGGTGTGGGGTATATCAGTGTTACAGTGAGGGGTGTGGGATATATGAGTGTTACAGTGAGGGGTGTGGGGTATATCAGTGTTACAGTGAGGGGTGTGGGATATATCAGTGTTACAGTGAGGGGTGTGGGATATATCAGTGTTACAGTGAGGGGTGTGGGATATATCAGAGCGTTACAGTGAGGGGTGTGGGGTATATCAGTGTTACAGTGAGGGATGTGGGATATATGAGTGTTACAGTGAGGGGTGTGGGGTATATCAGTGTTACAGTGAGGGGTGTGGGGTATATCAGTGTTACAGTGAGGGGTGTGGGTATATCAGTGTTACAGTGAGGGTTGTGGGGTATATCAGAGTTACAGTGAGGCGTGTGGGGTATATCAGTGTTACAGTGATGGGTGTGGGGTATATCAGTGTTACAGTGAGGGGTGTGGTGTATATCAGTGTTACAGTGAGGGGTGTGGGATATATCAGTGTTACAGTGAGGGGTGTGGGATATATCAGTGTTACAGTGAGGGGTGTGGGGTATATCAGTGTTACAGTGAGGGGTGTGGGATATATCAGTGTTACAGTGAGGGGTGTGGGGATATATCAGTGTTACAGTGAGGGGTGTGGGGTATATCAGTGTTACAGTGAGGAGTGTGGGGTATATCAGTGTTACAGTGAGGAGTGTGGGGTATATCAGAGTGTTACAGTGAGGGGTGTGGGATATATCAGTGTTACAGTGAGGGGTGTGGGGTATATCAGTGTTACAGTGAGGGGTGTGGGATATATCAGTGTTACAGTGAGTGGTGTGGGGTATATCAGTGTTACAGTGAGGGGTGTGGGGATATATCAGTGTTACAGTGAGGGGTGTGGGGTATATCAGTGTTACAGTGAGGGGTGTGGGGTATATCAGTGTTACAGTGAGGGGTGTGGGTATATCAGTGTTACAGTGAGGGGTGTGGGGTATATCAGAGTGTTACAGTGAGGGATGTGGGATATATCAGAGTGTTACCGTGAGGAGTGTGGGGTATATCAGTGTTACAGTGAGGGTTGTGGGGTATATCAGTGTTACAGTGAGGGGTGTGGGATATATCAGTGTTACAGTGAGGAGTGTGGGGTATATCAGTGTTACAGTGAGGAGTGTGGGGTATATCAGAGTGTTACAGTGAGGGGTGTGGGATATATCAGTGTTACAGTGAGGGGTGTGGGGTATATCAGTGTTACAGTGAGGGGTGTGGGATGTATCAGTGTTACAGTGAGGGGTGTGGGGTATATCAGTGTTACAGTGAGGGGTGTGGGGTATATCAGTGTTACAGTGAGGGGTGTGGGGTATATCAGTGTTACAGTGAGGGGTGTGGGTATATCAGACTGTTACAGTGAGGGGTGTGGGGTATATCAGAGTGTTACAGTGATGGGTGTGGGATATATCAGTGTTACAGTGAGGGGTGTGGGGTATATCAGTATTACAGTGAGGGGTGTGGGATATATCAGAGTGTTACAGTGAGGGGTGTGGGATATATCAGTGTTACAGTGAGTGGTGTGGGGTATATCAGTGTTACAGTGAGGGGTGTGGGATATATCAGTGTTACAGTGAGGGGTGTGGGGTATATCAGTGTTACAGTGAGGGGTGTGGGGTATATCAGTGTTACAGTGAGGGGTGTGGGGTATATCTGTGTTACAGGGAGGGGTGTGGGGTATATCAGTGTTACAGTGAGGGGTGTGGGATATATCAGTGTTACAGTGAGGGGTGTGGGGTATATCAGTGTTACAGTGAGGGGTGTGGGATATATCAGTGTTACAGTGAGGAGTGTGGAGTATATCAGTGTTACAGTGAGGGGTGTGGGGTATATCAGTGTTACAGTGAGGGGTGTGGGGTATATCAGTGATACAGTGAGGGGTGTGGGGTATATCAGTGTTACAGTGAGGGGTGTGGGATATATCAGTGTTACAGTGAGGGATGTGGGATATATCAGTGTTACAGTGAGGGGTGTGGGGTATATCAGTGTTACAGTGAGGTGTGTGGGATATATCAGTGTTACAGTGAGGGGTGTGGGGTATATCAGTGTTACAGTGAGGGGTGTGGGGTATATCAGTGTTACAGTGAGGGGTGTGGGGTATATCAGTGTTACAGTGAGGAGTGTGGGGTATATCAGTGTTACAGTGAGGGGTGTGGGATATATCAGTGTTACAGTGAGGGGTGTGGGATATATCAGTGTTACAGTGAGGGGTGTGGGATATATCAGTGTTACAGTGAGTGGTGTGGGATATATCAGTGTTACAGTGAGGGGTGTGGAATATATCAGTGTTACAGTGAGGGGTGTGGGATATATCAGTGTTACAGTGAGGGGTGTGGGGTATATCAGTGTTACAGTGAGGGGTGTGGGGTATATCAGTGTTACAGTGAGGGGTGTGGGATATATCAGTGTTACAGTGAGGGGTGTGGGATATATCAGTGTTACAGTGAGGGGTGTGGGATATATCAGTGTTACAGTGAGGGGTGTGGGATATATCAGTGTTACAGTGAGGGGTGTGGGGTATATCAGTGTTACAGTGAGGGGTGGGGGGTATATCAGTGTTACAGTGAGGGGTGTGGGGTATATCAGAGTGTTACAGTGAGGGGTGTGGGGTATATCAGTGTTAAAGTGAGGGGTGTGGGGTATATCAGTGTTACAGTGAGGGGTGTGGGATATATCAGTGTTACAGTGAGGGGTGTGGGGTATATCAGTGTTACAGTGAGGGATGTGGGATATATCAGTGTTACAGTGAGGGGTGTGGGGTATATCAGAGTTACAGTGAGGGGTGTGGGGTTTATCAATGTTACAGTGAGGGGTGTGGGGTATATCAGTGTTACAGTGAGGGGTGTGAGGTATATCAGTGTTACAGTGAGGGGTGTGGGGTATATCAGTGTTACAGTGAGGGGTGTGGGGTATATCAGAGTGTTACAGTGAGGGGTGTGGGGTACATCAGAGTTACAGTGAGGTGTGGGGGGGTATATCAGTGTTACAGTGAGGGGTGTGGGGTATATCAGTGTTACAGTGAGGGGTGTGGGATATATCAGTGTTACAGTGAGGGGTGTGGGGTATATCAGTGTTACAGTGAGGGGTGTGGGGTATATCAGAGTGTTACAGTGAGGGGTGAGGGAAATATCAGAGTGTTACAGTGAGGGGTGTGGGGTATATCAGAGTGTTACAGTGAGGGGTGTGGGGTATATCAGTGTTACAGTGAGGGGTGTGGGGTATATCAGTGTTACAGTGAGGGGTGTGGGGTATATCAGAGTGTTACAGTGAGGGGTGTGGGGATATATCAGTGTTACAGTGAGGGGTGTGGGATATATCAGTGTTACAGTGAGGGGTGTGGGATATATCAGTGTTACTGTGAGGGGTGTGGGGTATATCAGTGTTACAGTGAGGGGTGTGGGGTATATCAGTGTTACAGTGAGGGTTGTGGGGTATATCAGTGTTACAGTGAGGGGTGTGGGATATATCAGTGTTACAGTGAGGGGTGTGGGGTATATCAGTGTTACAGTGAGGGGTGTGGGATATATCAGTGTTACAGTGAGGGGTGTGGGGTATATCAGTGTTACAGTGAGGGGTGTGGGGTATATCAGAGTGTTACAGTGAGGGGTGTGGGGTATATCAGTGTTACAGTGAGGGGTGTGGGGTATATCAGAGTGTTACAGTGAGGGGTGTGGGGTATATCAGTGTTACAGTGAGGAGTGTGGGGTTTATCAGTGTTACCGTGAGGGGTGTGGGATATATCAGTGTTACAGTGAGGGGTGCGGGATATATCAGTGTTACAGTGAGGGGTGTGGGGTATATCAGTGTTACAGTGAGGGGTGTGGGATATATCAGTGTTACAGTGAGGGGTGTGGGATATATCAGTGTTCCAGCGAGGGGTGTGGGATATATCAGTGTTACAGTGAGGGGTGTGGGGTATATCAGTGTTACAGTGAGGGGTGTGGGGTATATCAGTGTTACAGTGAGGGGTGTGGGGTATATCAGAGTGTTACAGTGAGGGGTGTGGGATATATCAGTGTTACAGTGAGGGGTGTGGGGATATATCAGAGTTACAGTGAGGGGTGTGGGGTATATCAGTGTTACAGTGAGGGGTATGGGATATATCAGTGTTACAGTGAGGGGTGTGGGATATATCAGTGTTACAGTGAGGGGTGTGGGGTATATCAGTGTTACAGTGAGGGGTGTGGGGTATATCAGTGTTACAGTGAGGGGTGTGGGGTATATCAGTGTTACAGTGAGGGGTGTGGGGTATATCAGTGTTACAGTGAGGGATGTGGGATATATCAGTGTTACAGTGAGGGGTGTGGGGTATATCAGTGTTACAGTGAGGGGTGTGGGGTATATCAGTGTTACAGTGAGGCGTGTGGGATATATCAGTGTTACAGTGAGCGGTGTGGGGTATATCAGTGTTACAGTGAGGAGTGTGGGATATATCAGTGTTACAGTGAGGGGTGTGGGGTATATCAGTGTTACAGTGAGGGGTGTGGGGTATATCAGTGTTACAGTGAGGGGTGTGGGGTATATCAGTGTTACAGTGAGGGGTGTGGGATATATCAGAGCGTTACAGTGAGGGGTGTGGGGTATATCAGTGTTACAGTGAGGGGTGTGGGATATATCAGTGTTACAGTGAGGGGTGTGGGGTATATCAGTGTTACAGTGAGGGGTGTGGGGTATATCAGAGTGTTACAGTGAGGGGTGTGGGGTATATCAGTGTTACAGTGAGGGGTGTGGGATATATCAGTGTTACAGTGAGGGGTGTGGGGTATATCAGAGTGTTACAGTGAGGGGTGTGGGGTATATCAGTGTTACAGTGAGGGGTGTGGGATATATGAGTGTTACAGTGAGGGGTGTGGGGTATATCAGTGTTACAGTGAGGGGTGTGGGATATATCAGTGTTACAGTGAGGGGTGTGGGATATATCAGTGTTACAGTGAGGGGTGTGGGATATATCAGAGCGTTACAGTGAGGGGTGTGGGGTATATCAGTGTTACAGTGAGGGATGTGGGATATATGAGTGTTACAGTGAGGGGTGTGGGGTATATCAGTGTTACAGTGAGGGGTGTGGGGTATATCAGTGTTACAGTGAGGGGTGTGGGTATATCAGTGTTACAGTGAGGGGTGTGGGGTATATCAGAGTTACAGTGAGGCGTGTGGGGTATATCAGTGTTACAGTGATGGGTGTGGGGTATATCAGTGTTACAGTGAGGGGTGTGGTGTATATCAGTGTTACAGTGAGGGGTGTGGGATATATCAGTGTTACAGTGAGGGGTGTGGGATATATCAGTGTTACAGTGAGGGGTGTGGGGTATATCAGTGTTACAGTGAGGGGTGTGGGATATATCAGTGTTACAGTGAGGGGTGTGGGGATATATCAGTGTTACAGTGAGGGGTGTGGGGTATATCAGTGTTACAGTGAGGAGTGTGGGGTATATCAGTGTTACAGTGAGGAGTGTGGGGTATATCAGAGTGTTACAGTGAGGGGTGTGGGATATATCAGTGTTACAGTGAGGGGTGTGGGGTATATCAGTGTTACAGTGAGGGGTGTGGGATATATCAGTGTTACAGTGAGTGGTGTGGGGTATATCAGTGTTACAGTGAGGGGTGTGGGGATATATCAGTGTTACAGTGAGGGGTGTGGGGTATATCAGTGTTACAGTGAGGGGTGTGGGGTATATCAGTGTTACAGTGAGGGGTGTGGGTATATCAGTGTTACAGTGAGGGGTGTGGGGTATATCAGAGTGTTACAGTGAGGGATGTGGGATATATCAGAGTGTTACCGTGAGGAGTGTGGGGTATATCAGTGTTACAGTGAGGGTTGTGGGGTATATCAGTGTTACAGTGAGGGGTGTGGGATATATCAGTGTTACAGTGAGGAGTGTGGGGTATATCAGTGTTACAGTGAGGAGTGTGGGGTATATCAGAGTGTTACAGTGAGGGGTGTGGGATATATCAGTGTTACAGTGAGGGGTGTGGGGTATATCAGTGTTACAGTGAGGGGTGTGGGATGTATCAGTGTTACAGTGAGGGGTGTGGGGTATATCAGTGTTACAGTGAGGGGTGTGGGGTATATCAGTGTTACAGTGAGGGGTGTGGGGTATATCAGTGTTACAGTGAGGGGTGTGGGTATATCAGACTGTTACAGTGAGGGGTGTGGGGTATATCAGAGTGTTACAGTGATGGGTGTGGGATATATCAGTGTTACAGTGAGGGGTGTGGGGTATATCAGTATTACAGTGAGGGGTGTGGGATATATCAGAGTGTTACAGTGAGGGGTGTGGGATATATCAGTGTTACAGTGAGTGGTGTGGGGTATATCAGTGTTACAGTGAGGGGTGTGGGATATATCAGTGTTACAGTGAGGGGTGTGGGGTATATCAGTGTTACAGTGAGGGGTGTGGGGTATATCAGTGTTACAGTGAGGGGTGTGGGGTATATCTGTGTTACAGGGAGGGGTGTGGGGTATATCAGTGTTACAGTGAGGGGTGTGGGATATATCAGTGTTACAGTGAGGGGTGTGGGGTATATCAGTGTTACAGTGAGGGGTGTGGGATATATCAGTGTTACAGTGAGGAGTGTGGAGTATATCAGTGTTACAGTGAGGGGTGTGGGGTATATCAGTGTTACAGTGAGGGGTGTGGGGTATATCAGTGATACAGTGAGGGGTGTGGGGTATATCAGTGTTACAGTGAGGGGTGTGGGATATATCAGTGTTACAGTGAGGGATGTGGGATATATCAGTGTTACAGTGAGGGGTGTGGGGTATATCAGTGTTACAGTGAGGTGTGTGGGATATATCAGTGTTACAGTGAGGGGTGTGGGGTATATCAGTGTTACAGTGAGGGGTGTGAGGTATATCAGTGTTACAATGAGGGGTGTGGGATATATCAGTGTTACAGTGAGGGGTGTGGGGTATATCAGTGTTACAGTGAGGGGTGTGGGGTATATCAGTGTTACAGTGAGGGATGTGGGGTATATCAGTGTTACAGTGAGGGGTGTGAGGTATATCAGAGTGTTACAGTGAGGGGTGTGGGGTATATCAGAGTGTTACAGTGAGGGGTGTGGGGTATATCAGTGTTACAGTGAGGGGTGTGGAGTATATCAGAGTGTTACAGTGAGGGGTGTGGGGTATATCAGTGTTACAGTGAGGGGTGTGGGGTATATCAGAGTGTTACAGTGAGCGGTGTGGGGTATATCAGTGTTACAGTGAGTGGTGTGGGGTATATCAGTGTTACAGTGAGGGGTGTGAGGTATATCAGAGTGTTACAGTGAGGGGTGTGGGGTATATCAGTGTTACAGTGAGGGGTGTGGGATATATCAGTGTTACAGTGAGGGGTGTGGTGTATATCAGTGTTACAGTGAGCGGTGTGGGATATATCAGTGTTACAGTGAGGGGTGTGTGGTATATCAGAGTGTTACAGTGAGGGGTGTGGGGTATATCAGTGTTACAGTGAGGGGTGTGGGGTGTATCAGTGTTACAATGAGGGGTGTGGGGTATAGCAGAGTGTTACATTGAGGGGTGTGGGATATATCAGTGTTACAGTGAGGGGTGTGGGGTATATCAGTGTTACAGTGAGGGGTGTGGGATATATCATTGTTACAGTGAGGGGTGTGGGATATATCAGTGTTACAGTGAGGGGTGTGGGATATATCAGAGTGTTACAGTGAGGGGTGTGGGGTATATCAGTGTTACAGTGAGGGGTGTGGGATATATCAGAGTGTTACAGTGAGGGGTGTGGGGTATATCAGTGTTACAGTGAGGGGTGTGGGGTATATCAGAGTGTTACAGTGAGCGGTGTGGGGTATATCAGTGTTACAGTGAGTGGTGTGGGGTATATCAGTGTTACAGTGAGGGGTGTGAGGTATATCAGAGTGTTACAGTGAGGGGTGTGGGGTATTTCAGTGTTACAGTGAGGGGTGAGGGATATATCAGTGTTACAGTGAGGGGTGTGGTGTATATAAGTGTTACAGTGAGCGGTGTGGGATATATCAGTGTTACAGTGAGGGGTGTGGGGTATATCAGTGTTACAGTGAGGGGTGTGGGGTATATCAGTGTTACAGTGAGGGGTGTGGGATATATCAGTGTTACAGTGAGGGGTGTGGGGTATATCAGTGTTACAGTGAGGGGTGTGGGATATATCAGTGTTACAGTGAGCGGTGTGGGGTATATCAGTGTTACAGTGAGTGGTGTGGGGTATATCAGTGTTACAGTGAGGGGTGTGAGGTATATCAGAGTGTTACAGTGAGGGGTGTGTGGTATTTCAGTGTTACAGTGAGGGGTGTGGGATATATCAGTGTTACAGTGAGGGGTGTGGTGTATATCAGTGTTACAGTGAGCGGTGTGGGATATATCAGTGTTACAGTGAGGGGTGTGGGATATATCAGAGTGTTACAGTGAGGGGTGTGGGATATATCAGTGTTACAGTGAGGGGTGTGGGGTATATCAGTGTTACAGTGAGGGGTGTGGGATATATCAGTGTTACAGTGAGGGGTGTGGGATATATCAGAGTGTTACAGTGAGGGGTGTGGGGTATATCAGTGTTACAGTGAGGGGTGTGTGGTATATCAGAGTGTTACAGTGAGGGGTGTGGGGTATATCAGTGTTACAGTGAGGGGTGTGGGGTGTATCAGTGTTACAATGAGGGGTGTGGGGTATATCAGAGTGTTACAGTGAGGGGTGTGGGATATATCAGTGTTACAGTGAGGGGTGTGGGGTATATCAGTGTTACAGTGAGGGGTGTGGGATATATCAGTGTTACAGTGAGGGGTGTGGGATATATCAGTGTTACAGTGAGGGGTGTGGGGTATATCAGTGTTACAGTGAGGGGTGTGGGATATATCAGTGTTACAGTGAGCGGTGTGGGGTATATCAGTGTTACAGTGAGTGGTGTGGGGTATATCAGTGTTACAGTGAGGGGTGTGAGGTATATCAGAGTGTTACAGTGAGGGGTGTGGGGTATTTCAGTGTTACAGTGAGGGGTGTGGGATATATCAGTGTTACAGTGAGGGGTGTGGTGTATATCAGTGTTACAGTGAGCGGTGTGGGATATATCAGTGTTATAGTGAGGGGTGTGTGGTATATCAGAGTGTTACAGTGAGGGGTGTGGGGTATATCAGTGTTACAGTGAGGGGTGTGGGGTGTATCAGTGTTACAATGAGGGGTGTGGGGTATATCAGAGTGTTACAGTGAGGGGTGTGGGATATATCAGTGTTACAGTGAGGGTGTGGGGTATATCAGTGTTACAGTGAGGGGTGTGGGGTATATCAGAGTGTTACAGTGAGGGGTGTGGGGTATATCAGTGTTACAGTGAGGGGTGTGGGGTGTATCAGTGTTACAATGAGGGGTGTGGGGTATATCAGAGTGTTACAGTGAGGGGTGTGGGATATATCAGTGTTACAGTGAGGGTGTGGGGTATATCAGTGTTACAGTGAGGGGTGTGGGATATATCAGTGTTACAGTGAGGGGTGTGGGGTATATCAGTGTTACAGTGAGGGGTGTGGGGTATATCAGAGTGTTACAGTGAGGGGTGTGGGATATATCAGTGTTACAGTGAGAGGTGTGGGGTATATCAGTGTTACAGTGAGGGGTGTGGGGTGTATCAGTGTTACAGTGAGGGGTGTGGGATATATCAGTGTTACAGTGAGGGGTGTGGGATATATCAGTGTTACAGTGAGGGATGTGGGGTATATCAGTGTTACAGTGAAGGGTGTGGGGTATATCAGTGTTACAGTGAGGGGTGTGGGGTATATCAGTGTTACAGTGAGGGGTGTGGGGTATATCAGTGTTACAGTGAGGGGTGTGGGGTATATCAGTGTCACAGTGAGGGGTGTGGGGTATATCAGAGTGTTACAGTGAGGGGTGTGGGGTATATCAGTGTTACAGTGAGGGGTGTGGGGTATATCAGTGTTACAGTGAGGGGTGTGGGGTATATCAGAGTGTTACAGTGAGGGGTGTGGGGTATATCAGTGTTACAGTGAGGGGTGTGGGATATATCAGTGTTACAGTGAGGGGTGTGGGGTATATCAGTGTTACAGTGAGGGGTGTGGGATATATCAGTGTCACAGTGAGGGGTGTGGGGTATATCAGAGTGTTACAGTGAGGGGTGTGGGGTATATCAGTGTTACAGTGAGGGGTGTGGGGTATATCAGTGTTACAGTGAGGGGTGTGGGGTATATCAGTGTTACAGTGAGGGGAGTGGGATATATCAGTGTTACAGTGAGGGGTGTGGGGTATATCAGTGTTACAGTGAGGGGTGTGGGGTATATCAGTATTACAGTGAGGGGTGTGGGATATATCAGTGTTACAGTGAGGGGTGTGGGTTATATCAGTGTTACAGTGAGGGGTGTGGGGTATATCAGTATTACAGTGAGGGGTGTGGGATATATCAGTGTTACAGTGAGGGGTGTGGGGTATATCAGTGTTACAGTGAGGGGTGTGGGGTATATCAGTGTTACAGTGAGGGGTGTGGGGTATATCAGTGTTACAGTGAGGGGTGTGGGATATATCAGTGTTACAGTGAGGGGTGTGGGGTATATCAGTGTTACAGTGAGGGGTGTGGGGTATATCAGTGTTACAGTGAGGGGTGTGGGGTATATCAGAGTTACAGTGAGGGGTGTGGGATATATCAGTGTTACAGTGAGGGGTGTGGGGTATATCAGAGTGTTACAGTGAGGGGTGTGGGGTATATCAGAGTGTTACAGTGAGGGGTGTGGGGTATATCAGAGTTACAGTGAGGGGTGTGGGATATATCAGTGTTACAGTGAGGGGTGTGGGGTATATCAGAGTGTTACAGTGAGGGGTGTGGGGTATATCAGAGTGTTACAGTGAGGGGTGTGGGGTATATCAGAGTGTTACAGTGAGGGGTGTGGGGTATATCAGAGTTACAGTGAGGGTTGTGGGATATATCAGTGTTACAGTGAGGGGTGTGGGGTATATCAGTGTTACATTGAGGGGTGTGGGTATATCAGAGTGTTACAGTGAGGGGTGTGGGGATATATCAGTGTTACAGTGAGGGGTGTGGGGTATATCAGAGTGTTACAGTGAGGGGTGTGGGGTATATCAGTGTGTTACAGTGAGGGGTGTGGGGTATATCAGTGTTACAGTGAGGGGTGTGGGGTATATCAGAGTGTTACAGTGAGGGGTGTGGGGTATATCAGTGTTACAGTGAGGGGTGTGGGATATATCAGTGTTACAGTGAGGGGTGAGGGGTATATCAGTGTTACAGTGAGGGGTGTGGGGTATATCAGAGTGTTACAGTGAGGGGTGTGGGGTATATCAGTGTGTTACAGTGAGGGGTGTGGGGTATATCAGTGTTACAGTGAGGGGTGTGGGGTATATCAGTGTTACAGTGAGGGGTGAGGGGTATATCAGTGTTACAGTGAGGGGTGTGGGATATATCAGTGTTACAGTGAGGGGTGTGGGGTATATCAGTGTTACAGTGAGGGGTGTGGGGTATATCAGTGTTACAGTGAGGGGTGTGGGGTATATCAGAGTGTTACAGTGAGGGGTGTGGGGTATATCAGTGTTACAGTGAGGGGTGTGGGGTATATCAGAGTGTTACAGTGAGGGGTGTGGTGTATATCAGTGTGTTACAGTGAGGGGTGTGGGGTATATCAGTGTTACAGTGAGGGGTGTGGGATATATCAGTGTTACAGTGAGGGGTGAGGGGTATATCAGTGTTACAGTGAGGGGTGTGGGATATATCAGTGTTACAGTGAGGGGTGTGGGGTATATCAGTGTTACAGTGAGGGGTGTGGGGTATATCAGTGTTACAGTGAGGGGTGTGGGGTATATCAGAGTGTTACAGTGAGGGGTGTGGGGTATATCAGTGTTACAGTGAGGGGTGTGGGGTATATCAGTGTTACAGTGAGGTGTGTGGGATATATCAGTGTTACAGTGAGGGGTGTGGGATATATCAGTGTTACAGTGAGGGGTGTGGGATATATCAGTGTTACAGTGAGGGGTGTGGGGTATATCAGTGTTACAGTGAGGTGTGTGGGATATATCAGTGTTACAGTGAGGGGTGTGGGATATATCAGTGTTACAGTGAGGGGTGTGGGTTATATCAGTGTTACAGTGAGGGGTGTGGGGTATATCAGTGTTACAGTGAGGGGTGTGGGGTATATCAGTGTTACAGTGAGGGGTGTGGGATATATCAGTGTTACAGTGAGGGGTGTGGGGTATATCAGTTTTACAGTGAGGGGTGTGGGATATATCAGTGTTACAGTGAGAGGTGTGGGGTATATCAGTGTTACAGTGAGGGGTGTGGGGTATATCAGTGTTACAGTGAGGGATGTGGGGTATATCAGAGTGTTACAGTGAGGGGTGTGGGGTATATCAGAGTTACAGTGAGGGGTGTGGGGTATATCAGAGTGTTACAGTGAGGGGTGTGGGGTATATCAGTGTTAGAGTGACGGGTGTGGGGTATATCAGTGTTACAGTGAGGGGTGCGGGATATATCAGTGTTACAGTGAGGGGTGTGGGGTATATCAGTGTTACAGTGAGGGGTGTGGGATATATCAGTGTTACAGTGAGGGGTGTGGGATATATCAGTGTTCCAGTGAGGGGTGTGGGATATATCAGTGTTACAGTGAGGGGTGTGGGGTATATCAGTGTTACAGAGAGGGGTGTGGGGTATATCAGTGTTACAGTGAGGGGTGTGGGGTATATCAGAGTGTTACAGTGAGGGGTGTGGGATATATCAGTGTTACAGTGAGGGGTGTGGGGATATATCAGAGTTACAGTGAGGGGTGTGGGGTATATCAGTGTTACAGTGAGGGGTATGGGATATATCAGTGTTACAGTGAGGGGTGTGGGATATATCAGTGTTACAGTGAGGGGTGTGGGGTATATCAGTGTTACAGTGAGGGGTGTGGGGTATATCAGTGTTGCAGTGAGGGGTGTGGGGTATATCAGTGTTACAGTGAGGGGTGTGGGGTATATCAGTGTTACAGTGAGAGATGTGGGATATATCAGTGTTACAGTGAGGGGTGTGGGGTATATCAGTGTTACAGTGAGGGGTGTGGGGTATATCAGTGTTACAGTGAGGCGTGTGGGATATATCAGTGTTACAGTGAGGGGTGTTGGGTATATCAGTGTTACAGTGAGGAGTGTGGGATATATCAGTGTTACAGTGAGGGGTGTGGGGTATATCAGTGTTACAGTGAGGGGTGTGGGGTATATCAGTGTTACAGTGAGGGGTGTGGGGTATATCAGTGTTACAGTGAGGGGTGTGGGATATATCAGAGCGTTACAGTGAGGGGTGTGGGGTATATCAGTGTTACAGTGAGGGGTGTGGGATATATCAGTGTTACAGTGAGGGGTGTGGGGTATATCAGTGTTACAGTGAGGGGTGTGGGGTATATCAGAGTGTTACAGTGAGGGGTGTGGGGTATATCAGTGTTACAGTGAGGGGTGTGGGATATATCAGTGTTACAGTGAGGGGTGTGGGGTATATCAGAGTGTTACAGTGAGGGGTGTGGGGTATATCAGTGTTACAGTGAGGGGTGTGGTATATATGAGTGTTACAGTGAGGGGTGTGGGGTATATCAGTGTTACAGTGAGGGGTGTGGGATATATCAGAGCGTTACAGTGAGGGGTGTGGGGTATATCAGTGTTACAGTGAGGGATGTGGGATATATGAGTGTTACAGTGAGGGGTGTGGGGTATATCAGTGTTACAGTGAGGGGTGTGGGGTATATCAGTGTTACAGTGAGGGGTGTGGGTATATCAGTGTTACAGTGAGGGGTGTGGGGTATATCAGAGTTACAGTGAGGCGTGTGGGGTATATCAGTGTTACAGTGATGGGTGTGGGGTATATCAGTGTTACAGTGAGGGGTGTGGTGTATATCAGTGTTACAGTGAGGGGTGTGGGATATATCAGTGTTACATTGAGGGGTGTGGGATATATCAGTGTTACAGTGAGGGGTGTGGGGTATATCAGTGTTACAGTGAGGGGTGTGGGATATATCAGTGTTACAGTGAGGGGTGTGGGGATATATCAGTGTTACAGTGAGGGGTGTGGGGTATATCAGTGTTACAGTGAGGAGTGTGGGGTATATCAGTGTTACAGTGAGGAGTGTGGGGTATATCAAAGTGTTACAGTGAGGGGTGTGGGATATATCAGTGTTACAGTGAGGGGTGTGGGGTATATCAGTGTTACAGTGAGGGGTGTGGGATATATCAGTGTTACAGTGAGGGGTGTGGGGTATATCAGTGTTACAGTGAGGGGTGTGGGGTATATCAGAGTGTTACAGTGAGGGGTGTGGGGTATATCAGTGTTACAGTGAGGGGTGTGGGTATATCAGTGTTACAGTGAGGGGTGTGGGGTATATCAGAGTGTTACAGTGAGGGATGTGGGATATATCAGAGTGTTACCGTGAGGAGTGTGGGGTATATCAGTGTTACAGTGAGGGTTGTGGGGTATATCAGTGTTACAGTGAGGGGTGTGGGATATATCAGTGTTACAGTGAGGAGTGTGGGGTATATCAGTGTTACAGTGAGGAGTGTGGGGTATATCAGAGTGTTACAGTGAGGGGTGTGGGATATATCAGTGTTACAGTGAGGGGTGTGGGGTATATCAGTGTTACAGTGAGGGGTGTGGGATATATCAGTGTTACAGTGAGGGGTGTGGGGTATATCAGTGTTACAGTGAGGGGTGTGGGGTATATCAGTGTTACAGTGAGGGGTGTGGGGTATATCAGTGTTACAGTGAGGGGTGTGGGTATATCAGACTGTTACAGTGAGGGGTGTGGGGTATATCAGAGTGTTACAGTGATGGGTGTGGGATATATCAGTGTTACAGTGAGGGGTGTGGGGTATATCAGTATTACAGTGAGGGGTGTGGGATATATCAGAGTGTTACAGTGAGGGGTGTGGGATATATCAGTGTTACAGTGAGGGGTGTGGGGTATATCAGTGTTACAGTGAGGGGTGTGGGATATATCAGTGTTACAGTGAGGGGTGTGGGGTATATCAGTGTTACAGTGAGGGGTGTGGGGTATATCAGTGTTACAGTGAGGGGTGTGGGGTATATCTGTGTTACAGGGAGGGGTGTGGGGTATATCAGTGTTACAGTGAGGGGTGTGGGATATATCAGTGATACAGTGAGGGGTGTGGGGTATATCAGTGTTACAGTGAGGGGTGTGGGGTATATCAGTGTTACAGTGAGGGGTGTGGGATATATCAGTGTTACAGTGAGGAGTGTGGAGTATATCAGTGTTACAGTGAGGGGTGTGGGGTATATCAGTGTTACAGTGAGGGGTGTGGGGTATATCAGTGTTACAGTGAGGGGTGTGGGGTATATCAGTGTTACAGTGAGGGGTGTGGGATATATCAGTGTTACAGTGAGGGATGTGGGATATATCAGTGTTACAGTGAGGGGTGTGGGGTATATCAGTGTTACAGTGAGGTGTGTGGGATATATCAGTGTTACAGTGAGGGGTGTGGGGTATATCAGTGTTACAGTGAGGGGTGTGAGGTATATCAGTGTTACAATGAGGGGTGTGGGATATATCAGTGTTACAGTGAGGGGTGTGGGGTATATCAGTGTTACAGTGAGGGGTGTGGGGTATATCAGTGTTACAGTGAGGGGTGTGGGGTATATCAGTGTTACAGTGAGGGGTGTGAGGTATATCAGAGTGTTACAGTGAGGGGTGTGGGGTATATCAGAGTGTTACAGTGAGGGGTGTGGGGTATATCAGTGTTACAGTGAGGGGTGTGGGGTATATCAGAGTGTTACAGTGAGGGGTGTGGGGTATATCAGTGTTACAGTGAGGGGTGTGGGGTATATCAGAGTGTTACAGTGAGCGGTGTGGGGTATATCAGTGTTACAGTGAGTGGTGTGGGGTATATCAGTGTTACAGTGAGGGGTGTGAGGTATATCAGAGTGTTACAGTGAGGGGTGTGGGGTATATCAGAGTGTTACAGTGAGGGGTGTGGGGTATATCAGTGTTACAGTGAGGGGTGTAGGGTATATCAGAGTGTTACAGTGAGGGGTGTGGGGTATATCAGTGTTACAGTGAGGGGTGTGGGGTATATCAGAGTGTTACAGTGAGCGGTGTGGGGTATATCAGTGTTACAGTGAGTGGTGTGGGGTATATCAGTGTTACAGTGAGGGGTGTGAGGTATATCAGAGTGTTACAGTGAGGGGTGTGGGTTATATCAGTGTTACAGTGAGGGGTGTGGGATATATCAGTGTTACAGTGAGGGGTGTGGGGTATATCAGTGTTACAGTGAGGGATGTGGGGTATATCAGTGTTACAGTGAGGGGTGTGAGGTATATCAGAGTGTTACAGTGAGGGGTGTGGGGTATATCAGAGTGTTACAGTGAGGGGTGTGGGGTATATCAGTGTTGCAGTGAGGAGTGTGGGGTATATCAGTGTTACAGTGAGGGGTGTGAGGTATATCAGAGTGTTACAGTGAGGGGTGTGGGGTATATCAGTGTTACAGTGAGGGGTGTGGGATATATCAGTGTTACAGTGAGGGGTGTGGTGTATATCAGTGTTACAGTGAGCGGTGTGGGATATATCCGTGTTACAGTGAGGGGTGTGTGGTATATCAGAGTGTTACAGTGAGGGGTGTGGGGTATATCAGTGTTACAGTGAGGGGTGTGGGGTGTATCAGTGTTACAATGAGGGGTGTGGGGTATATCAGAGTGTTACAGTGAGGGGTATGGGATATATCAGTGTTACAGTGAGGGGTGTGGGGTATATCAGTGTTACAGTGAGGGGTGTGGGATATATCATTGTTACAGTGAGGGGTGTGGGATATATCAGTGTTACAGTGAGGGGTGTGGGATATATCAGAGTGTTACAGTGAGGGGTGTGGGGTATATCAGTGTTACAGTGAGGGGTGTGGGATATATCAGAGTGTTACAGTGAGGGGTGTGGGGTATATCAGTGTTACAGTGAGGGGTGTGGGGTATATCAGAGTGTTACAGTGAGCGGTGTGGGGTATATCAGTGTTACAGTGAGTGGTGTGGGGTATATCAGTGTTACAGTGAGGGGTGTGAGGTATATCAGAGTGTTACAGTGAGGGGTGTGGGGTATTTCAGTGTTACAGTGAGGGGTGAGGGATATATCAGTGTTACAGTGAGGGGTGTGGTGTATATCAGTGTTACAGTGAGCGGTGTGGGATATATCAGTGTTACAGTGAGGGGTGTGGGGTATATCAGTGTTACAGTGAGGGGTGTGGGGTATAGCAGTGTTACAGTGAGGGGTGTGGGATATATCAGTGTTACAGTGAGGTGTGTGGGGTATATCAGTGTTACAGTGAGGGGTGTGGGATATATCAGTGTTACAGTGAGCGGTGTGGGGTATATCAGTGTTACAGTGAGTGGTGTGGGGTATATCAGTGTTACAGTGAGGGGTGTGTGGTATATCAGAGTGTTACAGTGAGGGGTGTGGGGTATATCAGTGTTACAGTGAGGGGTGTGGGGTGTATCAGTGTTACAATGAGGGGTGTGGGGTATATCAGAGTGTTACAGTGAGGGGTGTGGGATATATCAGTGTTACAGTGAGGGGTGTGGGGTATATCAGTGTTACAGTGAGGGGTGTGGGATATATCAGTGTTACAGTGAGGGGTGTGGGATATATCAGTGTTACAGTGAGGGGTGTGGGGTATATCAGTGTTACAGTGAGGGGTGTGGGATATATCAGTGTTACAGTGAGCGGTGTGGGGTATATCAGTGTTACAGTGAGTGGTGTGGGGTATATCAGTGTTACAGTGAGGGGTGTGAGATATATCAGAGTGTTACAGTGAGGGGTGTGGGGTATTTCAGTGTTACAGTGAGGGGTGTGGGATATATCAGTGTTACAGTGAGGGGTGTGGTGTATATCAGTGTTACAGTGAGCGGTGTGGGATATATCAGTGTTACAGTGAGGGGTGTGTGGTATATCAGAGTGTTACAGTGAGGGGTGTGGGGTATATCAGTGTTACAGTGAGGGGTGTGGGGTGTATCAGTGTTACAATGAGGGGTGTGGGGTATATCAGAGTGTTACAGTGAGGGGTGTGGGATATATCAGTGTTACAGTGAGGGGTGTGGGGTATATCAGTGTTACAGTGAGGGGTGTGGGATATATCAGTGTTACAGTGAGGGGTGTGGGATATATCAGTGTTACAGTGAGGGGTGTGGGGTATATCAGTGTTACAGTGAGGGGTGTGAGATATATCAATGTAACAGTGAGGGGTGTGGGGTATATCAGAGTGTTACAGTGAGGGGTGTGGGATATATCAGTGTTACAGTGAGAGGTGTGGGGTATATCAGTGTTACAGTGAGGGGTGTGGGGTGTATCAGTGTTACAGTGAGGGGTGTGGGATATATCAGTGTTACAGTGAGGGGTGTGGGATATATCAGTGTTACAGTGAGGGGTGTGGGGTATATCAGTGTTACAGTGAGGGGTGTGGGGTATATCAGTGTTACAGTGAGGGGTGTGGGGTATATCAGTGTCACAGTGAGGGGTGTGGGGTATATCAGTGTTACAGTGAGGGGTGTGGGGTATATCAGTGTCACAGTGAGGGGTGTGGGGTATATCAGAGTGTTACAGTGAGGGGTGTGGGGTATATCAGTGTTACAGTGAGGGGTGTGGGGTATATCAGTGTTACAGTGAGGGGTGTGGGGTATATCAGAGTGTTACAGTGAGGGGTGTGGGGTATATCAGTGTTACAGTGAGGGGTGTGGGATATATCAGTGTTACAGTGAGGGGTGTGGGGTATATCAGTGTTACAGTGAGGGGTGTGGGATATATCAGTGTCACAGTGAGGGGTGTGGGGTATATCAGAGTGTTACAGTGAGGGGTGTGGGGTATATCAGTGTTACAGTGAGTGGTGTGGGGTATATCAGTGTTACAGTGGGGGGTGTGGGGTATATCAGTGTTACAGTGAGGGGAGTGGGATATAGCAGTGTTACAGTGAGGGGTGTGGGGTATATCAGTGTTACAGTGAGGGGTGTGGGGTATATCAGTATTACAGTGAGGGGTGTGGGATATATCAGTGTTACAGTGAGGGGTGTGGGTTATATCAGTGTTACAGTGAGGGGTGTGGGGTATATCAGTATTACAGTGAGGGGTGTGGGATATATCAGTGTTACAGTGAGGGGTGTGGGGTATATCAGTGTTACAGTGAGGGGTGTGGGATATATCAGTGTTACAGTAAGGGGTGTGGGGTATATCAGTGTTACAGTGAGGGGTGTGGGGTATATCAGTGATACAGTGAGGGGTGTGGGGTATATCAGAGTTACAGTGAGGGGTGTGGGATATATCAGTGTTACAGTGAGGGGTGTGGGGTATATCAGAGTGTTACAGTGAGGGGTGTGGGGTGTATCAGTGTTACAATGAGGGGTGTGGGGTATATCAGAGTGTTACAGTGAGGGGTGTGGGATATATCAGTGTTACAGTGAGGGGTGTGGGGTATATCTGTGTTACAGTGAGGGGTGTGGGATATATCAGTGTTACAGTGAGGGGTGTGGGATATATCAGTGTTACAGTGAGGGGTGTGGGGTACATCAGTGTTACAGTGAGGGGTGTGAGATATATCAATGTAACAGTGAGGGGTGTGGGGTATATCAGAGTGTTACAGTGAGGGGTGTGGGATATATCAGTGTTACAGTGAGAGGTGTGGGGTATATCAGTGTTACAGTGAGGGGTGTGGGGTGTATCAGTGTTACAGTGAGGGGTGTGGGATATATCAGTGTTACAGTGAGGGGTGTGGGATATATCAGTGTTACAGTGAGGGGTGTGGGGTATATCAGTGTTACAGTGAGGGGTGTGGGGTATATCAGTGTTACAGTGAGGGGTGTGGGGTATATCAGTGTCACAGTGAGGGGTGTGGGGTATATCAGTGTTACAGTGAGGGGTGTGGGGTATATCAGTGTCACAGTGAGGGGTGTGGGGTATATCAGAGTGTTACAGTGAGGGGTGTGGGGTATATCAGTGTTACAGTGAGGGGTGTGGGGTATATCAGTGTTACAGTGAGGGGTGTGGGGTATATCAGAGTGTTACAGTGAGGGGTGTGGGGTATATCAGTGTTACAGTGAGGGGTGTGGGATATATCAGTGTTACAGTGAGGGGTGTGGGGTATATCAGTGTTACAGTGAGGGGTGTGGGATATATCAGTGTCACAGTGAGGGGTGTGGGGTATATCAGAGTGTTACAGTGAGGGGTGTGGGGTATATCAGTGTTACAGTGAGTGGTGTGGGGTATATCAGTGTTACAGTGGGGGGTGTGGGGTATATCAGTGTTACAGTGAGGGGAGTGGGATATATCAGTGTTACAGTGAGGGGTGTGGGGTATATCAGTGTTACAGTGAGGGGTGTGGGGTATATCAGTATTACAGTGAGGGGTGTGGGATATATCAGTGTTACAGTGAGGGGTGTGGGTTATATCAGTGTTACAGTGAGGGGTGTGGGGTATATCAGTATTACAGTGAGGGGTGTGGGATATATCAGTGTTACAGTGAGGGGTGTGGGGTATATCAGTGTTACAGTGAGGGGTGTGGGGTATATCAGTGTTACAGTGAGGGGTGTGGGGTATATCAGTGTTACAGTGAGGGGTGTGGGATATATCAGTGTTACAGTGAGGGGTGTGGGGTATATCAGTGTTACAGTGAGGGGTGTGGGGTATATCAGTGTGTTACAGTGAGGGGTGTGGGGTATATCAGTGTTACAGTGAGGGGTGTGGGATATATCAGTGTTACAGTGAGGGGTGTGGGGTATATCAGTGTTACAGTGAGGGGTGTGGGGTATATCAGTGTTACAGTGAGGGGTGTGGGGTATATCAGAGTGTTACAGTGAGGGGTGTGGGGTATATCAGTGTTACAGTGAGGGGTGTGGGGTATATCAGTGTTACAGTGAGGTGTGTGGGATATATCAGTGTTACAGTGAGGGGTGTGGGATATATCAGTGTTACAGTGAGGGGTGTGGGATATATCAGTGTTACAGTGAGGGGTGTGGGGTATATCAGTGTTACAGTGAGGGGTGTGGGATATATCAGTGTTACAGTGAGGGGTGTGGGGTATATCAGTGTTACAGTGAGGGGTGTGGGATATATCAGTGTTACAGTGAGGGGTGTGGGGTATATCAGTGTTACAGTGAGGGGTGTGGGGTATATCAGTGTTACAGTGAGGGGTGTGGGATATATCAGTGTTACAGTGAGGGGTGTGGGGTATATCAGAGTGTTACAGTGAGGGGTGTGGGTTATATCAGTGTTACAGTGAGGGGTGTGGGTTATATCAGTGTTACAGTGAGGGGTGTGGGGTATATCAGTGTTACAGTGAGGGGTGTGGGGTATATCAGTGTTACAGTGAGGGGTGTGGGATATATCAGTGTTACAGTGAGGGGTGTGGGGTATATCAGTGTTACAGTGAGGGGTGTGGGATATATCAGTGTTACAATGAGGGGTGTGGGGTATATCAGTGTTACAGTGAGGGGTGTGGGGTATATCAGTGTTACAGTGAGGGGTGTGGGGTATATCAGTATTACAGTGAGGGGTGTGGGGTATATCAGTGTTACAGTGAGGGGTGTGGGGTATATCAGTGTTACAGTGTGGGGTATATCAGTGTTACAGTGAGGGGTGTGGGGTATATCAGAGTGTTACAGTGAGGGGTGTGGGGTATATCAGTGTTACAGTGAGGGGTGTGGGGTATATCAGTGTTACAGTGAGGGGTGTGGGGTATATCAGTGTTACAGTGAGGGGTGTGGGGTATATCAGTGTTACAGTGAGGGGTGTGGGGTATATCAGTGTTACAGTGAGGGGTGTGGGGTATATCAGAGTTACAGTGAGGGGTGTAGGGTATATCAGTGTTACAGTGAGGGGTGTGGGGTATATCAGTGTTACAGTGAGGGGTGTGGGATATATCAGTGTTACAGTGAGGGGTGTGGGGTATATCAGTGTTACAGTGAGGGGTGTGGGGTATATCAGTGTTACAGTGAGGGGTGTGGGTATATCAGAGTGTTTCAGTGAGGGGTATGGGGTATATCAGAGTGTTACAGTGAGGGGTGTGGGGTATATCAGAGTTACAGTGAGGGGTGTGGGGTATATCAGAGTGTTACAGTGAGGGGTGTGGGGTATATCAGTGTTAGAGTGAGGGGTGTGGGGTATATCAGTGTTACAGTGAGGGGTGTGGAGTATATCAGTGTTACAGTGAGGGGTGTGGGGTATATCAGTGTTACAGTGAGGGGTGTGGGGTATATCAGTGTTACAGTGAGGGGTGTGGGGTATATCAGAGTGTTACAGTGAGGGGTGTGGGATATATCAGAGTGTTACAGTGAGGGGTGTGGGGTATATCAATGTTACAGTGAGGGGTGTGGGGTATATCAGTGTTACAGTGAGGGGTGTGGGGTATATCAGTGTTACAGTGAGGGGTGCGGGATATATCAGTGTTACAGTGAGGGGTGTGGGGTATATCAGTGTTACAGTGAGGGGTGTGGTGTATATCAGAGTGTTACAGTGAGGGGTGTGGGGTATATCAGTGTTACAGTGAGGGGTGTGTGGTATATCAGTGTTACAGTGAGGGGTGTGGGATATATCAGTGTTACAGTGAGGGGTGTGGGATATATCAGTGTTACAGTGAGGGGTGTGGGATATATCAGTGTTACAGTGAGGGGTGTGGGATATATCAGTGTTACAGTGAGGGGTGTGGGGTATATCAGTGTTACAGTGAGGGGTGTGGGGTATATCAGAGTGTTACAGTGAGGGGTGTGGGGTATATCAGAGTGTTACAGTGAGGGGTGTGGGATATATCAGTGTTACAGTGAGGGGTGTGGGGTATATCAGTGTTACAGTGAGGGGTGTGGGGTATATCAGTGTTACAGTGAGGGGTGTGGGGTATATCAGTGTTACAGTGAGGGGTGTGGGGTATATCAGTGTTACAGTGAGGGGTGTGGGATATATCAGTGTCACAGTGAGGGGTGTGGGGTATATCAGTGTTACAGTGAGGGGTGTGGGGTATATCAGTGTTACAGTGAGGGGTGTGGGGTATATCAGTGTGACAGTGAGGGGTGTGGGGTATATCAGTGTTACAGTGAGGGGTGTGGGGTATATCAGTGTTACAGTGAGGGGTGTGGGATATATCAGTGTTACAGTGAGGGGTGTGGGGTATATCAGTGTTACAGTGAGGGGTGTGGGGTATATCAGTGTTACAGTGAGGGGTGTGGGGTATATCAGTGTTACAGTGAGGGGTGTGGGATATATCAGTGTTACAGTGAGGGGTGTGGGGTATATCAGTGTTACAGTGAGGGGTGTGGGGTATATCAGTGTTACAGTGAGGGGTGTGGGATATATCAGTGTTACAGTGAGGGGTGTGGGATATATCAGTGTTACAGTGAGGGGTGTGGGATATATCAGTGTTACAGTGAGGGGTGTGGGGTGTATCAGTGTTACAGTGAGAGGTGTGGGGTATACCAGTGTTACAGTGAGGGGTGTGGGGTATATCAGTGTTACAGTGAGGGGTGTGGGGTATATCAGGTTTACAGTGAGGGGTGTGGGATATATCAGTGTTACAGTGAGGGGTGTGGGATATATCAGTGTTACAGTGAGGGGTGTGGGATATATCAGTGTTACAGTGAGGGGTGTGGGGTATATCAGTGTTACAGTGAGGGGTCTGGGGTATATCAGTGTTACAGTGAGGGGTGTGGGATATATCAGTGTTACAGTGAGGTGTGTGGGGTGTATCAGTGTGTTACAGTGAGGGGTGTGGGATATATCAGTGTTACAGTGAGGGGTGTGGGGTATATCAGTGTGTTACAGTGAGGGGTGTGGGATATATCAGTGTTACAGTGAGGGGTGTGGGGTATATCAGTGTTACAGTGAGGGGTCTGGGATATATCAGTGTTACAGTGAGGGGTGGGGGGTATATCAGTGTTACAGTGAGGGGTGTGGGATATATCAGTGTTACAGTGAGGGGTGTGGGATATATCAGTGTTACAGTGAGGGGTGTGGGGTATATCAGTGTTACAGTGAGGGGTGTGGGATATATCAGAGTGTTACAGTGAGGGGTGTGGGGTATATCAGTGTTACAGTGAGGGGTGTGGGGTATATCAGTGTTACAGTGAGGGGTGTGGGGTATATCAGTGTTACAGTGAGGTGTGTGGGATATATCAGTGTTACAGTGAGGGGTGTGGGATATATCAGTGTTACAGTGAGGGGTGTGGGATATATCAGTGTTACAGTGAGGGGTGTGGGGTATATCAGTGTTACAGTGAGGGGTGTGGGGTATATCAGTGTTACAGTGAGGGGTGTGGGGTATATCAGTGTTACAGTGAGGGGTGTGTGATATATCAGTGTTACATTGAGGGGTGTGGGATATATCAGTGTTACAGTGAGGGGTGTGGGGTATATCAGTGTTACAGTGAGGGGTGTGGTGTATATCAGTGTTACAGTGAGGGGTGTGGGGTATATCAGTGTTACAGTGAGGGGTGTGGGGTATATCAGTGTTACAGTGAGGGGTGTGGGGTATATCAGTGTTACAGTGAGGGGTGTGGGATATATCAGTGTTACAGTGAGGGGTGTGGGGTATATCAGTGTTACAGTGAGGGGTGTGGAATATATCAGTGTTACAGTGAGGGGTGTGGGATATATCAGTGTTACAGTGAGGGGTGTGGGGTATATCAGTGTTACAGTGAGGGGTGTGGGATATATCAGTGTTACAGTGAGGGGTGTGGGATATATCAGTGTTACAGTGAGGGGTGTGGGGTATATCAGAGTTACAGTGAGGGGTGTGGGATATATCAGTGTTACAGTGAGGGGTGTGGGATATATCAGTGTTACAGTGAGGGGTGTGGGGTATATCAGTGTTACAGTGAGGGGTGTGGGGTATATCAGTGTTACAGTGAGGGGTGTGGGATATATCAGTGTTACAGTGAGGGGTGTGGGGTATATCAGTGTTACAGTGAGGGGTGTGGGGTATATCAGTGTTACAGGGAGGGGTGTGGGGTATATCAGTGTTACAGTGAGGGGTGTGGGGTATATCAGTGTTACAGTGAGGGGTGTGGGGTATATCAGTGTTACAGTGAGGGGTGTGGGGTATATCAGTGTTACAGTGAGGGGTGTGGGGTATATCAGTGTTACAGTGAGGGGTGTGGGGTATATCAGTGTTACAGTGAGGGGTGTGGGGTATATCAGAGTTACAGTGAGGGGTGTAGGGTATATCAGTGTTACAGTGAGGGGTGTGGGGTATATCAGAGTTACAGTGAGGGGTGTGGGGTATATCAGAGTGTTACAGTGAGGGGTGTGGGGTATATCAGTGTTAGAGTGAGGGGTGTGGGGTATATCAGTGTTACAGTGAGGGGAATGGGGTATATCAGAGTGTTACAGTGAGGGGTGTGGGGTATATCAGTGTTACAGTGAGGGGTGTGGGATATATCAG
This sequence comes from Scyliorhinus torazame, assembly GCF_047496885.1. NCBI lineage: Eukaryota > Metazoa > Chordata > Chondrichthyes > Carcharhiniformes > Scyliorhinidae > Scyliorhinus > Scyliorhinus torazame. Next base: position 85,170,446 of record NC_092729.1, on the reverse strand, counting down.
TGTTACAGTGAGGGGTGTGGGATATATCAGTGTTACAGTGAGGGGTGTGGGGTATATCAGTGTTACAGTGAGGGGTGTGGTGTATATCAGTGTTACAGTGAGGGGTGTGGGATATATCAGTGTTACAGTGAGGGGTGTGGGGTATATCAGTGTTACAGTGAGGGGTGTGGGGTATATCAGTGTTACAGTGAGGGGTGTGGGGTATATCAGTGTTACAGTGAGGGGTGTGGGGTATATCAGTGTTACAGTGAGGGGTGTGGGATATATCAGTGTTACAGTGAGGGGTGTGGGATATATCAGTGTTACAGTGAGGGGTGTGGGGTATATCAGTGTTACAGTGAGGGGTGTGGGGTATATCAGTGTTACAGTGAGGGGTGTGGGGTATATCAGTGTTACAGTGAGGGGTGTGGGGTATATCAGTGTTACAGTGAGGGGTGTGGGGTATATCAGAGTGTTACAGTGAGGGGTGTGGGGTATATCAGTGTTACAGTGAGGGGTGTGGGATATATCAGTGTTACAGTGAGAGGTGTGGGTTATATCAGTGATACAGTGAGGGTTGTGGGGTATATCAGTGTTACAGTGAGGGGTGTGGGGTATATCAGTGTTACAGTGAGGGGTGTGGGGTATATCAGTGTTACAGTGAGGGGTGTGGGATATATCAGTGTTACAGTGAGGGGTGTGGGATATATCAGTGTTACAGTGAGGGGTGTGGGATATATCAGTGTTACAGTGAGGGGTGTGGGGTATATCAGTGTTACAGTGAGGGGTGTGGAATATATCAGTGTTACAGTGAGGGGTGTGGGATATATCAGTGTTACAGTGAGGGGTGTGGGGTATATCAGTGTTACAGTGAGGGGTGTGGGGTATATCAGAGTTACAGTGAGGGGTGTGGGGTATATCAGTGTTACAGTGAGGGATATGGGATATATCAGTGTTACAGTGAGGGGTGTGGGATATATCAGTGTTACAGTGAGGGGTGTGTGGTATATCAGTGTTACAGTGAGGGGTGTGGGGTATATCAGTGTTACAGTGAGGGGTGTGGGGTATATCAGTGTTACAGTGAGGGGTGTGGGGTATATCAGAGTTACAGTGAGGGGTGTGGGATATATCAGTGTTACAGTGAGGGGTGTGGGATATATCAGTGTTACAGTGAGGGGTGTGGGGTATATCAGAGTTACAGTGAGGGGTGTGGGATATATCAGTGTTACAGTGAGGGGTGTGGGATATATCAGTGTTACAGTGAGGGGTGTGGGGTATATCAGTGTTACAGTGAGGGGTGTGGGGTATATCAGTGTTACAGTGAGGGGTGTGGGATATATCAGTGTTACAGTGAGGGGTGTGGGGTATATCAGTATTACAGTGAGGGGTGTGGGGTATATCAGTGTTACAGTGAGGGGTGTGGGGTATATCAGTGTTACAGTGAGGGGTGTGGGGTATATCAGTGTTACAGTGAGGGGTGTGGGGTATATCAGAGTGTTACAGTGAGGGGTGTGGGGTATATCAGTGTTACAGTGAGGGGTGTGGGATATATCAGTGTTACAGTGAGGTGTGTGGGATATATCAGTGTTACAGTGAGGGGGGTGGGATATATCAGTGTTACAGTGAGGGGTGTGGGATATATCAGTGTTACAGTGAGGGGTATGGGGTATATCAGTGTTACAGTGAGGGGTGTGGGGTATATCAGTGTTACAGTGAGGGGTGTGGGGTATATCAGTGTTACAGGGAGGGGTGTGAGGTATATCAGTGTTACAGTGAGGGGTTTGGGGTATATCAGTGTTACAGTGAGGGGTGTAGGGTATATCAGAGTTACAGTGAGGGGTATGGGGTATATCAGTGTTACAGTGAGGGGTGTGGGATATATCAGTGTTACAGTGAGGGGTGTGGGATATATCAGTGTTACAGTGAGGGGTGTGGGATATATCAGTGTTACAGTGAGGGGTGTGGGATATATCAGTGTTACAGTGAGGGGTGTGGGGTATATCAGTGTTACAGTGAGGGGTGTGGGATATATCAGTGTTACAGGGAGGGGTGTGGGATATATCAGTGTTACAGTGAGGGGTGTGGGGTATATCAGTGTTACAGTGAGGGGTGTGGGGTATATCAGAGTGTTACAGTGAGGGGTGTGGGGTATATCAGTGTTACAGTGAGGGGTGTGGGGTATATCAGTGTTACAGTGAGGGGTGTGGGGTATATCAGTGTTACAGTGAGGGGTGTGGGGTATATCAGAGTGTTACAGGGAGGGGTGTGGGGTATATCAGTGTTACAGTGAGGAGTGTGGGGTATATCAGAGTGTTACAGTGAGGGGTGTGGGGTATATCAGTGTTACAGTGAGGGGTGTTGGGTATATCAGTGTTACAGTGTGGGGTATATCAGTGTTAAAGTGAGGGGTGTGGGTATATCAGAGTGTTACAGTGAGGGGTGTGGGATATATCAGTGTTACAGTGAGGGGTGTGGGCTATATCAGTGTTACAGTGAGGGGTGTGGGGTATATCAGTGTTACAGTGAGGGGTGTGGGGTATATCAGTGTTACAGTGAGGGGTGTGGGGTATATCAGTGTTACAGTGAGGGGTGTGGGGTATATCAGTGTTACAGTGAGGGGTGTGGGGTACATCAGTGTTACAGTGAGGGGTGTGGGGTATATCAGAGTTACACTGAGGGGTGTATCTTGCGAACGCGGTGACAATGATCGATTTTGAGTCTCTGAACTCTCTCAGTTTCTCTCTGCGTTTAATATGTTGCATCTTCCGACTTACAGATGCGGTGACTCTGATTAACTTTGAGCCCGGTTTAATTGTTCTGTGAGCTCCAGATCACTCGAATATTCATGAGGTCCTTCAAGGCTCCAGCCCCGTCCTGCCCTGCGCGCCGACCTCTGTTCTGTCCGTGCCCCTCGGCTGTGCCCAGACCCCTCCTGGACGTCTCGAAGCGGTCGATCTGTCTCCAGGCGCTGGTGCCGTCCGAGGGGGCGAATGGTAGACGGGGCATCGAGTGTGCGCAGGCGTAGACAAGTGTGTGTGCGCGGGTGAGAGTGCGGGGCAGGGAGGGAGAGACACAAAGAGGGAGAGACAGAGTGAGATAGAGGGAGGGAGAGACGGTGAGAGAGACAGAGACAGAGAGACAGACAGAGAGAGAGAGACAGAGACAGAGAGAGAGAGAGAGAGACAGAGACAGAGAGGGAGAGAGAGAGACAGAGAGGGAGTGAGAGACAGAGACAGAGACAGACAGAGACAGACAGAGAGGGAGACAGAGAGAGAGAGACAGAGAGACAGAGACAGAGAGACAGAGAGAGAGAGACAGAGAGACAGGCAGAGAGAGAGAGAAATGGAGAGGGAGCGAGAGAGAGAGAGAGACAGAGAGTGAGAGAGACGGATAGAGAGAGAGATGGAGAGGGAGAGAGAGAGAAAGAGAGAGACAGAGAGAGAGAGACACTCGGAGAGAGACAGAGAGAGAAATAGAGACAGAGATCGAGAGGGACCAAGAGAGAGGGAGAGAGAGAAAAAGAGGTAGAGACAGAGAGAGAATCAGAGAATGAGAGACAGAGAGAGAGACAGAGAGTGAGAGACAAAGAGAGAGAGACAGAGAGAGAGATCGAGACAGAGATCAGAGAGAGAGAAACAGAGAGAGAGAGACAGAGAGTTGGAGACAGAGAGAGAGATAGAGAGAGCGAGAGAGAATGACAGACAGAGAGAGAGACAGAGAGTGAGAGACAAAGAGAGAGAGACAGAGAGAGAGATAGAGACAGAGATCAGAGAGAGAGAAACAGAGAGAGAGAGACAGAGGTGGAGACAGAGAGAGAGCGAGAGAGAGAGACAGACAGCGAGAGAGGGAGAGAGAAAGAGAGACAGAAAGAGAGAAAGATACAGAGAGACAGAGAGAGAGAGAGACAGAGAGAGAGACAGAGAAATAGAGAGAGACAGAGAGGATAGACAGAGAGTCAGAAAGAGAGAGAGAGAAACCCAGAAAGAGAGGTAGAGCGAGAGGCAGAGAGAGAGAGAGAGACAAGGAGAACAAGAGAGACAGAGAGAGAGAGAGATGGAGGGAAATTCAAGTCATGCTTAAACACAGGAGCAGGCGCTGCGTCCCCCCGTGTCTCTGTGGCTTACCGAATGAGTTGCTGACCCTGGCTCCGTGACCCCATCTCCCCCAGCTCCCCGCACGCACTTCCCAGCCAGGGACCAATCCACTCCCTCTTGGACGCCTCGATTGAGCCGGGCTCCCCCACATTCCCAAGCAGCGCCTCGCGCACCACTCGCCCCTCGAGAACGCTCCTCCTCGAGTCGCCAAGCCTTCCTTCACCCCAATCCCCTTGCCTCCCTCGATGACCTCTCCACACCCAAACACTCAGGTAGGCCCCTTTGCTCCCCAACCCCCTATCAGGATTGTAACCCTTACCTTATCACCCCTCCCCCCCCCCTCCCCCGTGCTCTTCCGAGAAAAATGCATCAACGCCCACCTCTCCGCAGTCAACTGCGTCTCCCATCGATCTGCACGTCCATGTCCTTTCAAAGGTCGACGTTGTCGTCGTCACAGTTCCCAACCCTTCCAAGTTCCGTGTCAACTTCGACCTTTGAAATCTCCGCCCTCTGCCGCCGGATACCAGGGAAGGGGCCGGCATGTGTTCAATAACGAGAATAATCGCTTATTGTCACAAGTCGGCTTCAAAGGAAGTTCCTGTACAAAAGCCCCTCGTCGCCACATCCCGGCGCCTGTTCGGGGGGGGGCCGGTACGGGAATCGAACCGCGCCGCTGGCCTGGCCCGGTCCGCTTTCCAAGCCGGCGATTCAGCCCAGTGTGATAAACTAGCCCCCCTGCGGCGCAGTGGTTGGCACTGGGAGCAGAATTCGGCCACTCGGAAGCCATTCAATCCTGGCGGATATTTCCTCCTCCCCGTTCTCCTGCCTTCTCCCCATAGCCCCCGATGCCCCTTATTAATCAAGAACCGATCTATCTCTGTCTTAAAGACTCAGCGATGTGGCCTCCACAGCTTCTGCGACAAAGACTTCCACAGATTCACCTCCCTCTGGCTGAAGAAATTCCTCCTCATCGCTGTTTGAAAGGATCGTCCCTTCAGTCTGAGATTGTGTCCCCTCTGCCTAAAATATATCCACATTTCTTTTCTCTCTGTCTCCTGCTCATCAGCTGATTTTTGCACCCACTCCGAACCAATTTATTCCATGAGTTATAGTTTTTCTCACAAGTCTGTCCTGTGGAACTGCATCGAAAGCCTTCTGAGA
>NC_092729.1:85142448-85165112 GCF_047496885.1 Scyliorhinus torazame | reverse complement strand
CCATTCCTCCCTACCCCTCCCTCCCTCCTATCCCAATCACTCCATTCCTCCCTATCCCCCTCCCTCCTATCCCAATCCCTCCATTCCTCCCTATCCCTCCCTCCTATCCCAATCCGTCCATTCCTCCCTATCGCTCCATTCCTCCTACCCCTCCCTCCATTCCCTCCCTATCCCTCCCTCCCTCCTATCCAATCCCTCATTCCTCCCTATCCCTCCCTCCCTCCTATCCCAATCCCTCTATTCCTCCCTATCCCTCCCTCCCTCCTATCCCAATCCCTCCATTCCTCCCGATCCCTCCCTCCCACCCTATCCGAAATCCCTCCATTCCTCCCTATCCCTCCCTCCCTATCCGAATCCCTCCATTCCTCCCTATCCCTCCCTCCCTATCCAAATCCCTCCATTCCTCCCTATCCCTCCCTCCTATCCCAATCCCTCCATTCCTCCCTACCCCTCCCTCCCTCCTATCCCAATCACTCCATTCCTCCCTATCCCCCTCCCTCCTATCCCAATCCCTCCATTCCTCCCTATCCCCCTCCCTCCTATCCCATCCCTCCATTCCTCCCTATCCCTCCCTCCCTCCTATCCCAGTCCCTCCATCCTCCCTATCCCTCCCTCCTATCCCAATCCCTCCATTCCTCCCTACCCCTCCCTCCCTCCTATCCCAATCACTCCATTCCTCCCTATCCCTCCCTCCTATCCCAATCCCTCCCATTCCTCCCTACCCCTCCCTCCCTCCTATCCCAATCACTCCATTCCTCCTATCCCCCTCCCTCCTATCCCAATCCCTCCATTCCTCCCTCCTATCCCCCTCCCTCCTATCCCCAATCCCTCCCTCCCTCCTATCCCAATCCCTCACTCCCTCCTATCCCAATCCCTCCCTATCCCTCCCTCCCTCCCTCCCATCCCAATCCCTCCCTCCCCCTCCCTCCCTACCAGATGAAGTCGGTACAATGCGAGCAGAAGGTTGGCTGCCGGAAGAACCTGGCGCTGAATTTATGGTCCTTGACTTCGTGGACGTTCTTCTGGCGGAGGGCGCCCCTCCTGGCGAACCTGCCCCCCGGGTGGGTGGGGGACGGGGGCCGGGGGCTGCCCCCGGCGGGAAGGCGCTCCGGGGAGGCGGCGGGCGAGGCGGCGGCTGGCGTCGCACATTCTCCCGCCCGGGGGGCTGGGCGCGGACGGCGCGGCGGGAGCGGAAGACTGGGCGGGAGGGGAAGCCCCGGGGGAGCGGAAGACTGGGCGGGAGCGGAAGACTGGGCGGGAGGGGAAGCCCCGGGGGGAGCGGAAGACTGGGCGGGAGCGGAAGACTGGGCGGGAGGGGAAGCCCCGGGGGGAGTGGAAGCCCCGGCGGGAGTGGAAGCCCCGGCGGGAGTGGAAGCCCCGGCGGGAGCGGAAGACTGGGCGGGAGCTGAAGACTGGGCGGGAGTTGAAGACTGGGCGGGAGTGGAAGCCCCGGGGGGAGCGGAAGACTGGGCGGGAGCGGAAGACTGGGCGGGAGGGGAAGCCCCGGGGGGAGCGGAAGCCCCGGGGGAGCGGAAGACTGGGCGGGAGGGGAAGACTGGGCGGGAGGGGAAGACTGGGCGGGAGGGGAAGACTGGGCGGGAGGGGAAGCCCCGGGGGGAGTAGAAGCCCCGGCGGGAGTGGAAGACTGGCGGGAGGGGAAGCCCCGGGGGGAGTAGAAGCCCGGCGGGAGTGGAAGACTTGGGCGGGAGGGGAAGCCCCGGCGGGAGGGGAAGACTGGGCGGGAGGGGAAGACTGGGCGGGAGGGGAAGCCCCGGGGGGAGTGGAAGACTGGGCGGGAGGGGAAGCCCCGGGGGAGTAGAAGCCCCGGCGGGAGTGGAAGACTGGGCGGGAGGGGAAGCCCCGGGGGGAGTAGAAGCCCCGGCGGGAGTGGAAGACTGGGCGGGAGGGGAAGCCCCGGCGGGAGGGGAAGCCCCGGCGGGAGGGGAAGACTGGGCGGGAGGGGAAGACTGGGCGGGAGGGGAAGCCCCGGCGGGAGTGGAAGCCCCGGCGGGGAGTGGAAGCCCCGGCGGGAGGGGAAGACTGGGCGGGAGGGGAAGACTGGGCGGGGAGGGGAAGCCCCGGGGGGAGTGGAAGCCCCGGCGGGAGTGGAAGCCCCGGCGGGAGTGGAAGCCCCGGGGGGGAGCGGAAGACTGGCGGGAGTTGAAGCTCCGGCGGGAGTGGAAGCCCCGGGGGGAGAGTGGAAGCCACCGGGGGGAGTGGAAGACTGGGCGGGAGTGGAAGCCCCGGCGGGGCGCGGAAGCCGCGGCGGGAGCGGAAGATTGGGCAGGAGTGGAAGCCCAGTCGGGCGCGGAAGATTGGGCGGGAGTGGAAGCCCGGGAGGGCGCGGAAGACGCGGCGGGAGCGGAAGATTGGGCGGGCGTGAAGCCCCGGCGGGCGCGGAAGATTGGGCGGGAGTGGAAGCCCGGGGCGGGCGCGGAAGACGCGGCGGGAGCGGAAGATTGGGCGCTGCGCGGACGGCGGCGGGCTCGACCTTTGGCGATTTGCCGAGCCTCAGCCCCGCTTTTTTGTAGCTCGCTGCGTCCTGTAGCGAAGGGGGCGGGGACTCTCTTAAACGGGCAACACCCACAGGACATGCCCACTTTAAGAGGTGGGGTCCCACTCGGTCAAGGAAATAAATCCATTTATTGTAACTTTATTTAAGATCTATACAAGAACATTCATTTATAATTCCGTTATTGTAAGACCTGTACAAGAATATTCATTTATAATAATATTTCTATAACATCTATACAGTAATGTTCATTTATGACATATATATAAGATCTGTACAATAATGTTGAGTTCCAATGGCTTTAATATAAGATATATACAATTCTATTGATGTATAATGTCATTTATACATTAAAAATCTAAGAAATGATATTTAATTACATTGCCATTTATATAAGATCTATGCAATGATATTTATTTACAATAACATTTAGAAAGATCTATGCAAATATTATTTATTTTAAAATGGATTTTTAGAAGATCTGTACAATAATATAGTTTACAATGACTTTTATATAAAATCTATACAATAGTATTCATTTAGAATGGCTTTTATATCATGTCTATACAGTAATATTCAGTTACAATACCTTTTATATAAGATCTACACAATAATATTTATTTACAATGACTTTTGTATAAGATCTATACAATTATATTGATGTATAATGTCATTTATATAAGATATATACAATAACATTTATTTATAATAAATTTATATATGATATATACAATAATATTTTGTTATAATGACATCTACATAAGAACTATACAATTATATTTATTTATCTAGACATCAGTACGAGAGCATTTATTTTTCTTCACATTTATATAAAACCTTTATAATAACTTTCATTAATAGCATTTATATAAAGATCTGTACAATAACAATGCTTGGCAGTTAACTGTCAGTCACCATCAACTGGTGCATTCTCTGAGGAAACAGCTCTGCCAACCAGAGTCCACTTGGCAACGCCCTCATCTCAAACAGGATGAAGTTGATGTATTAGGGTTGCTGACATTGGTCTTGATGAATTACAGGGCAAAAAACTTCAACAAAATCTCTTTCTTCAGCAACACCCAGCGTTGGTACTGCCAGACGAGTATATTTCTATTAAGTATAAATAAATATATTTCTTGTTTCAGGTACTAATACACATGTATTTATATAACTATTATCAATCATTATTCAATAATATTGAGTATCCATAAACATATATGCAAATGTTCAATAATGACTCATTATTATTAAACTTAGATACATATGAGCATTATTCAATAAATATGAAGTAATATTAATCGTACATAAATGAGTATTATTCAATAATGACTCATTAATATTAATCGTAGATAAATGAGTATTATTCAGTAATTACTCATTAATATTAATTGTACATAAATGAGTATTATTCAATAATGACTCATTAATATTAATCGTAGATAAATGAGTATTATTAAATAATTACTCATTAATATTAATCGTAGATAAATGAGTATTATTCATTAATTTAATCGTAGATAAATGAGTATTATTCATTAATTACTCATTAATATCAATCATATATAAATATGAGTATTATTCAATAATTACTCACTAATATTGATCATAGATAGATGAGTATTATTCAATAATTACTCATTAATATTAATTGTAGATAAATGAGTATTCAATAATTACTCATTAATATTAATCGTAGATAAATGAGCATTCAATAATTACTCATTACTATTAATCGTAGATAAATGAGTATTATTCAATAATTACGCATTAATATTAATCGTAGATCAATGAGTATTATTCAATAATTACTCATTAATATTAATCGGAGATAAATGAGTATTATTCAATAATTACGCATTAATATTAATCGTAGATAAATGAGTATTATTCAATAATTACTCATTAATATTAATCATAGATAGATGAGTATTATTCAATAATTACTCATTAATATTAATTGTAGATAAATGAGTATTCAATAATTACTCATTAATATTAATCGTAGATAAATGAGTATTCAATAATTACTCATTACTATTAATCGTAGATAAATGAGTATTATTCAATAATTACTCATTAATATTAATCGTATATAAATGCGTATAATTCAATAATTACTCATTAATATTAATGATGGGGAAATAAATATTATTCAATAATGACTCATTAATATTAATCATAGATAAATGAGTATTATTCAATAATTACTCATTAATATTAATTGTATATAAACATGAATATTATTCATTAATTACTCATTAATATTAATCATATATAAATATGAGTATTATTCAATAATTACTCACTGATATTAATCGTAGATAGATGAGTATTATTCAATCATTACTCATTAATATTAATTGTAGATAAATGAGTATTATTCAGTAATTACTCATTAATATTAATCGTGGATAAATGAGTATTATTCAATAATTACTCATTAATATTAATCGTATATGAATATGAGTATTATTCAATAATTACTCATTGATATTAATCATAGATAAATGAGTATTTTTCAATAATTACTCTAATATTAATCGTAAATAAATGAGTATTATTCAATAATTAGTCATTAATATTCATCGTAAATAAATGAGTATTATTCAATAATTACTCATTAATATTAATCGCAGATAAATGAGTATTATTCAATAATTACTCATTAATATTAATCGTATATGAAAGGAGTATTATTCAATAATTACTCATTAATATTAATCGTAGATAAATAAGTATTATTCAATAATTACTCATTAAAATTAATCCTGGATAAATGAGTATTATACAATAATTACTCATTAATATTAATCGGAGATTAATGAGTATTCTTCAATAATTACTCATTAGTATTAATCGTGGATAAATGATTATAATTCAATAATTACTCAAATATTAATCAGAAATTAGTATTATTCAATAATTACTCATTAATATTAATCGTAGATAAATGAGTATTATTCAATAATTACGCATTAATATTAATCGTAGATAAATGAGTATTATTCAATAATTACGCATTAATATTAATCGTAGATAAATGGGTATTATTCAATAATTACTCATTAATATTAATTGTAGATAAATGAGTATTATTCAATAATTACTCATTAATATTAATCGTATATGAATCTGAGTATTATTCAATAATTACTCATTAATATTAATCGTAGATAAATGTGTATTATTCAATAATTACTAATTAATATTAATTGTAGATAAATGGGTATTATTCAATAATTACTCATTAATATTAATCGTAGATAAATGAGTATTATTCAATAATTACTCATTAATATTAATCGGAGATAAATGAGTATTATTCAATAATTACTCATTAATATTAATCGGAGATAAATGAGTATTATTCAATAATTACTCATTAATATTAATCGTAGATAAATGAGTATTATTGAATAATTACTCATTAATATTATTTGTCTATAAATAAGAGTATTATTCAATAATTACTCATTAATATTAATCATAGATAAATGAGTATTATTCAATAATTACTCATTAATATTAATCGTAGATAGATGAGTATTATTCAATAATTACTCATTAATATTAATCGTAGATAAATTAGTATTATTGAATAATTACTCATTAATATTAATTGTAGATAAATGAGTATTATTCAATAATTACTCATTAATATTAATCATAGATAAATGAGTATTCAATAATTACTCATTAATATTAATCGTAGATAGATGAGTATTATTCAATAATTACTCATTAATATTAATCGTAGATAAATTAGTATTATTGAATAATTACTCATTAATATTAATCGTAGATAAATGAGTATTATTCAATAATTACTCATTAATATTAATCGGAGATAAATGAGTATTATTCAATAATTACTCATTAATATTAATCGGAGATAAATGAGTATTATTCAATAATTACTCATTAATATTAATCGTAGATAAATGAGTATTATTGAATAATTACTCATTAATATTATTTGTCTATAAATAAGAGTATTATTCAATAATTACTCATTAATATTAATCATAGATAAATGAGTATTATTCAATAATTACTCATTAATATTAATCGTAGATAGATGAGTATTATTCAATAATTACTCATTAATATTAATCGTAGATAAATTAGTATTATTGAATAATTACTCATTAATATTAATCGTAGATAAATGAGTATTATTCAATAATTACTCATTAATATTAATCATAGATAAATGAGTATTCAATAATTACTCATTAATATTAATCGTAGATAGATGAGTATTATTCAATAATTACTCATTAATATTAATCGTAGATAAATTAGTATTATTGAATAATTACTCATTAATATTAATCGTAGATAAATGAGTATTATTCAATAATTACTCATTAATATTAATCGGAGATAAATGAGTATTATCCAATAATTGCTAATTAAGATTTATTGTGAATAAATGTGTATTATTCAATAATTTCTATTTAATACTAATTGTAGCCAAGTTAAAGTCCATTAATATTAAAGGTAAATAAATATGAATGTTACTCAATAATGTATTAATATTAATCATAGACAGAGGCGAATATTATTCGATAATTGTTCATTTATATTAACCAGAGGGGGTGAGCCACTCTTCAACCCGCTGCTGTCACCGTGAGGTGTAGGTACACCCACTGCGCTGTTAGGGAGGGAGCTGGAGGGGTTTGGAAGGCGCTGTCTGAGCACCGAGCGGCTGCGGTGCATCTGACAGACGGGACACACGGCTGCCGCTGTGCGTCGGAGGGTGCAGGCAGCGGATGTTGGGGGTGGAGAGTTAGCCTGTCGATCGAGCAGGGCTCAGAATTGAGTTCAACAACGCTCCATTTGCACGTCCTCTATTCTCCCCGTATTGCCTTCTGTTTTCAGACAATGCTTTCTGTTATTCCGCTACGAACATCTTCTCTGGTCCAAAGCATTCCTCCTTTACCACTTCATTCCACTAGTTTGTTCTCAGGCAAACCTATAGTCTGTCAGTGCTGAGATACATAAGAACTAGGAGCAGGAGTCAGCCATCTGGCCCCTCGAGCCTGCTCCGCCATTCAATGAGATCATGGCTGATCTTTTGTGGACTCAGCTCCACTTTCCGGCCCGAACACCATAACCCTTAATCCCTTTATTCTTCAAAAAACTATCTATCTTTATCTTAAAAACATTTAATGAAGGAGCCTCTACTGCTTCACTGGGCAAGGAATTCCATAGATTCACAACCCTTTGGGTGAAGAACTTCCTCCTAAACTCAGTCCTAAATCTACTTCCCCTTATTTTGAGGCTATGCCCCCTAGTTCTGCTTTCCCCCACCAGTGGAAACAACCTGCCCGCATCTATCCTATCTATTCCTTCATAATCTTATATGCTTCTATAAGATCCCCACTCATCCTTCTAAATTCCAACGAGTACAGTCCCAGTCTACTCAACCTCTCCTCGTAATCCAACCCCTTCAGCTCTGGGATTAACCTAGTGAATCTCCTCTGCACACCCTCCAGTGCCAGTACGTCCTTTCTCAAGTAAGGAGACCAAAACTGAACACAATACTCCAGGTGTGGCCTCACTAACACCTTATACAATTGCGGCATAACCTCCCTAGTCTTAAACTCCATCCCTCTAGCAATGAAGGACAAAACTCCATTCGCCTTCTTAATCACCTGCTGCACCTGTAAACCAACTTTTTGCGACTCGTGCACTAGCACACCCAGGTCTCTGCACAGCAGCATGTTTTAATATTTTAATATTTTTTAATAACCCTAACCCTAACGTCCTTTCTCAGGTAAGGAGAGCAAAACTGAACACAATACTCCAGGTGTGGCCTCACTAACACCAGATCGGGGTGGGGCGTCTATTGGGGAGGTATTTGGTGGTGATGTTCCGTGAGTCGGCATTGGTGAGGGGCTTCCTGGGTCCGAGAGGGGGAGTGGTTGTTCCCTGGGAGAAAAATGTCATGTCTGTTGGGGGGGGGGGGGGGGGGGGGATTTTTTTATTTTTTATTTTAATTTTTCTCACAGGGGGCACCTCTTCCCTCTTGCGCAGTGTCCGGGCTCAGTCAGGACCCACCCCACCGGCGTGACATCGTGGACTCCACCCGCTGCATTATTTGTGTTAACCCAATTTTCGGACTCCCGGACGAGCCCCCAATTTGGTAAGACATTGGCCCCAATATTGGTTAGGGCACCGCACAAGAAACCCAAATAAATGTTTTTCTAACTTGAATCCCGCCCCGACGCCGTTGGCAGCGGGCCCCCCTTCCCCCCCCCCTCCACCCCCCCCCCCGGCAATTCTCCGGGCCCCGATGGGCCGAGTGGCCGCCCGTTTTCAGCCAGTCCCGCCGGCGTGAAATGGACATGGTCCATCGTGGCGGGACCTGGCTTGGAGTGCGTCTAGCAGGGTCCTCGGTGTTGGGGGGGGGGGGAGCCCGCCGGGCCTTCCACTCTCGACCACGGTGAAGGCGGAAGGAAAAGAGTGCCCCCAGGGCACAGGCCCGCCCGCCGAGCAGTGGGCCCCGATCGCGGGCCATGCCACTGTGGGGGCACCCCCCGGGGCCAGATCGCCCCGCGCCCCCCCCCCCAGGACCCCGGTGCCCGCCCGCGCCGCCTTGTCCCGCCGTTCAAAAGGTGGTTCAATCCACGCCGGCGGGCGGGGGTTGGCAGCGGCGGGACTTCGGCCCATCGTGGGCCGGAACCTCGGCGGAGATGGGCCCGCCGGCCGACCGGCGCGGCACGATTCCCGCACCCGCCGAATCTCTGGTGGCGGAGAATTTGGGACACGGCGGGGGGCAGAATTCACGCCAGCCCCCGGCAATTCTCTGACCCGGTGGGGGGGTCGGAGAACCGCGCCCCAGATGTTCAACGTAAAATCCTTTTGTCTTGTCAAACTCAAATCCTATGGCAAACTGCAAAAACTACAGACAGACCTGGCTCCTCCTATTAATTACATTATCTGTATCCACTAAGTTCCAGGACCTGCTTGGCTAGGACTAAATAATAATCTTTATCGTTGTCACATTAACACTGCAATAAAGTTACTGTGAAAATCCCCGAGTCGCCACACTCCGGCGCCTGTTCGGTTACACAGAGCGAGAATTCAGAATGTCCGATTCACCCGAACAGCACGTCTTTCGGGGACTGTGGGAGGAAACCGGAGCACCCGGAGGAAACCCACGCAGACACGGGGAGAACGTGCAGACTCCGCACAGACAGTGACCCAAGCCGGGAATCGAACCTGGGATACTGGCGCTGTGTGGCAACAGGGCTAACCACTGCGCTACCGTGCCGCCCACCCTCGAGCGCCACGTCCCATAAATTATCTACGGGGAACCTCCAGCAATCATAACAATTCACCCTCGATACGTAAACAAGTAAATGGTTAGAATCAATCACGACCTCACCTTTTATGACTCCTTAATTACAGCCTTAGCAGACACGCAGTCTGGGTGTGTGGGAAAATGGCAGTAGAGTTGGCAGGGTAGACCCTGCCTCGCCCTCCTGAGTTGGCTGTTCAAGGACGGCAGAATTCTTCCCGTGGAATCATCTCCGACCTGATCTTTCCTCTTCACGGCTGAGATGTCGAGAATAGGAGTGGGAGGAGGCCGTTTCGCTCTTTGAACCTGCTGCGCTATTCAATGCGGCCGGGGTCGATCTTGTACCGCAGCGTCATACTCCCTGCGCTCTCTCTTGTACCCCGTGAAGGCTTCAGAGCGCAGGAATATAAGATCATAAGAGATCGAGGCAAATAGATCGATAGAGGGAAATTCGGCCAATTGGATAAGCAACTGGCTATCACATAGAAGACAGAGGGTGGTGGTGGATGGAAAATGTTCAGACTGGAGACCAGTTACCAGCGGGTGTACCACGGGGATCAGTGTTGGGTCCTCCGCTATTTGTGATTTTTATCAATGACTCGGAGGAGGGGGCTGAAGGGGGGGTCAGTAAATTTGCCGATGACACCGAGATTGGTGGGGTCGTGGACGAGGAGGAGGGCTGTTGGAGGCTGCAAAGGGACATCGATAGGACGCAGAGCTGGGCCGAGAAGCGGCAGATGGAGTTTAACCCTGATAAGTGCGAGGTGATTCATTTTGGTCGGACAAATTTGAACGCGGATTACAGGGTCAACGGCCGGGTTCTGAGGAAGGTGGAGGAACAGAGAGATCTCGGGGTTCATGTCCACAGATCTCTGAAGGTTGCCACTCAAGCGGATAGAGCCGTGAAGAAGGCCTATAGTGTGTTAGCGTTTATTAACAGGGGGCTTGAGTTTAAGAGCCGCGGGGTTATGCTGCAACTGTACAGGACCCTGGTGAGACCACATTTGGAGTATTGTGCGCAGTTCTGGTCACCTCACTATAGGAAGGACGTGGAGGCATTGGAAAGGGAGCAGAGGAGATTTACCAGGATGCTGCCTGGATTGGAGGGTGGGCCTTATGAGGAAAGGTTGAGGGATTGGAGGGTGGGTCTTATGAGGAAAGGTTGAGGGATTGGAGGGTGGGTCTTATGAGGAAAGGTTGAGGGATTGGAGGATAGGTCTTATGAGGAAAGGTTGAGGGATTGGAGGGTAGGTCTTATGAGGAAAGGTTGAGGGATTGGAGGATAGGTCTTATGAGGAAAGGTTGAGGGATTGGAGGGTGGGTCTTATGAGGAAAGGTTGAGGGATTGGAGGATAGGTCTTATGAGGAAAGGTTGAGGGATTGGAGGATAGGTCTTGTGAGGAAAGGTTGAGGGATTGGAGGATAGGTCTTATGAGGAAAGGTTGAGGGATTGGAGGATAGGTCTTATGAGGAAAGGTTGAGGGATTGCAGGATAGGTCTTATGAGGAAAGGTTGAGGGATTGGAGGATAGGTCTTATGAGGAAAGGTTGAGGGATTGGAGGATAGGTCTTATGAGGAAAGGTTGAGGGATTGGAGGATAGGTCTTATGAGGAAAGGTTGAGGGATTGGAGGATAGGTCTTATGAGGAAAGGTTGAGGGATTGGAGGATAGGTCTTATGAGGAAAGGTTGAGGGATTGGAGGATAGGTCTTATGAGGAAAGGTTGAGGGATTGGAGGATAGGTCTTATGAGGAAAGGTTGAGGGATTGGAGGATAGGTCTGATGAGGAAAGGTTGAGGGAGCGAGGGCTTTTCTCTTTGGAGCGGAGGAGGATGAGAGGCGACTTAATAAGATAATGAGGGGGACAGATAGAGTGGACGTTCAGAGACTATTTCCTCGGGGGGATGTAGCTGTTACAAGGGGGCATAACGATAAGGTTCGGGGTGGGAGATATAGGAGGGATGTCCGAGGTAGGTTCTTTACTCAGAGAGTGGTTAGGGTGTGGAATGGACTGCCTGCTGTCCATTCCACTTGAGGAACTTTCAAGCGGTTATTGGATAGGGTTATGGAGCTCACCAGAATGACAGGGAGTGGCTTGATCTTGGTTTCGGACAAAGCTCGGCACATCGAGGGCCGAAGGGCCTGTTCTGTGCTGTACTGTCCTATGTTCTATGTTCCATGGAGCAAAAAGAGATCTTGACTGATCTGATCTGATAATCCTCACATCCCACTCTCCCACCTCATCACCATCACCCTCGGTTCCATCAGTCTTTCACTGGCCCCTATGACCCGGATGTGGTAAAGATTCCACAGGGTCACTACCGTCTAGACTTGACATTGCTCCTCATCGCTGTCTTCAACGGACGTCTCCCCTCATTGCGTCCTCTGATCCTAGACTCTCC
The DNA here is from genome assembly GCF_047496885.1 of Scyliorhinus torazame. Lineage (NCBI taxonomy): Eukaryota > Metazoa > Chordata > Chondrichthyes > Carcharhiniformes > Scyliorhinidae > Scyliorhinus > Scyliorhinus torazame. The sequence goes on along the minus strand of NC_092729.1, from coordinate 85,152,890 downwards.
CACAAGAGGACTTGTCCACGACGATTCCGATTACAGGAGGGAGATAGAGAACCTAGTGGAGCGGTGTAGCGACAACAATCTCTCCCTCAATGCCAGCAAAACTAAAGAGCTGGTCATTGACTTCAGGAAGCAAAGTACTGTACACACCCCTGTCAGCATCAACGGGGCCGAGGTGGAGATGGTTAGCAGTTTCAAATTCCCGGGGGTGCACATCTCCAAAAATCTGTCCTGGTCCACCCACGTCGACACTACCACCAAGAAAGCACAACAGCACCTATACTTCCTCAGGAAACTAAGGAAATTCAGCATGTCCACATTAACCCTTACCAACTTTTACAGATGCACCATAGAAAGCATCCTATCGGGCTGCATCACAGCCTGGTATGGCAACTGCTCGGCCCAGGACCGCAAGAAACTTCAGAGAGTCGTGAACACAGCCCAGTCCATCACACGAACCTGCCTCCCATCCATTGGCTCAACAAAGAACAAAGAAATGTACAGCACAGGAACAGGCCCTTCGGCCCTCCAAGCCCGTGACGACCACGCTGCCCGACTAAACTACAATCTTCTACACTTCCTGGGTCCGTATCCTTCTATTCCCATCCTATTCCTGTATTTGTCAAGATGCCCCTTAAATGTCACTATCGTCCCTGCTTCCACCACCTCCTCCGGTAGCGAGTTCCAGGTACCCACTACCCTCTGCGTAAAAAACTTGCCTCGTACATCTACTCTAAACCTTGCCCCTCGCACCTTAAGCCTCTGCCCCCTAGTAATTGACCCCTCTACCCTGGGGAAAAGCCTCTGACTATCCACTCTGTCTATGCCCCTCATAATTTTGTATACCTCTATCAGGTCGCCCCCTCCACCTCCGTCGTTCCAGTGAGGACAAACCGAGTTTATTCAACCGCTCCTCATAGCTAACGCCCTCCATACCAGGCAACATTCTGGTAAATCTCTTCTGCACCCTCTCTAAAGCCTCCACACCCTTCTGGTAGTGTGGCGACCAGAATTGAACACTATACTCCAAGTGCGGCCTAACCGAGGTTCGATACAGCTGCAACATGACTTGCCAATTCTTATACTCAATGCCCCGGCCAATGAAGGCAAGCATGCCGTCAGCCTTCTTGACTACCTTCTCCACCTGTGTCGCCCCTTTCAGTGACCTGTGGATCTGTACTCCTAGATCTCTCTGACTGTCAACACTATTGAGGGTTCCACCATTCACTGTATATTCCCTACCTGCATTAGACCTGACATCGGGGGGGAAAAGGACTAATCGATTCCATCTCGAGCAGGTCCTTAGATCATTGCCTTGCCTGAGGGGATCGAGGCCAACCACAAAGCGAAGATGGACTCCCCGGGCGGCCTTGGTAGAGGTTGGAACGTGGGGTTATTTCCGGCCAAGGAGGTTTGCCAGAAGACAGAACCTGACTGTACAGAACCACATGGAGCAGATTATGAAGAGGATCATGGAGGAAGGTTTTTTGCCTTCCGGCGGCAAAAGAGGGGGAGTCTATCTCGGTTCCGGGAGCACAGAGAGAGGGTGCTGGAGGCCATTCTGAAGGTCGACACGCGGGGGGGGGTGAGGATATAATAATAATAATAATCGCTTATTGTCACAAGTAGGCTTCAATGAAGTTACTGTGAAAAGCCCCTAGTTTGCAGATTGATACAGGGCTATGGGGAGAGAGCGGGGCAGTGGGATTAGTTTGGGGATTGATACCGGGCTATGGGGAGAGAGCGGGGCAGTGGGATTAGTTTGGAGATTGATACAGGGCTATGGGGAGAGCGGGGCAGTGGGATTAGTTTGGGGATTGATACAGGGCTATGGGGAGAGAGCGGGACAGTGGGATTAGTTTGGGGATTGATACAGGGCTATGGGGAGAGAGTGGGGCAGTGGGATTAGTTTGGGGATTGATACTGGGCTATGGGGAGAGAGTGGGGCAGTGGGATTAGTTTGGGGATTGATACAGGGCTATGGGGAGAGAGCGGGGCAGTGGGGTTAGTTTGGGGATTGATACAGGGCTATGGGGAGAGAGCGGGACAGTGGGATTAGTTTGGGGATTGGTACAGGGCTATGGGGAGAGAGCGGGACACTGGGATTTGTTTGGGGATTGATACAGGGCTATGGGGAGAGAGTGAGGCAGTGGGATTAGTTTGGGGATTGATACAGGGCTATGGGGAGAGAGTGGGGCAGTGGGATTAGTTTGGGGATTGATACAGGGCTATGGGGAGAGGGTGGGACAGTGGGATTAGTTTGGAGATTGATACAGGGCTATGGGGAGAGAGCGGGGCAGTGGAATTAGTTTGGGGATTGATACAGGGCTATGGAGAGAGAGCGGGGCAGTGGGATTAGTTTGGAGATTGATACAGGGCTATGGGGAGAGAGCGGGGCAGTGGAATTAGTTTGGAGATTGATACAGGGCTATGGGGAGAGCGGGGCAGTGGGATTAGTTTGGGGATTGATACAGGGCTATGGGGAGAGAGCGGGACAGTGGGATTAGTTTGGGGATTGATACAGGGCTATGGGGAGAGAGTGGGGCAGTGGGATTAGTTTGGGGATTGATACTGGGCTATGGGGAGAGAGTGGGGCAGTGGGATTAGTTTGGGGATTGATACAGGGCTATGGGGAGAGAGCGGGGCAGTGGGGTTAGTTTGGGGATTGATACAGGGCTATGGGGAGAGAGCGGGACAGTGGGATTAGTTTGGGGATTGGTACAGGGCTATGGGGGAGAGCGGGACACTGGGATTTGTTTGGGGATTGATACAGGGCTATGGGGAGAGAGTGAGGCAGTGGGATTAGTTTGGGGATTGATACAGGGCTATGGGGAGAGAGTGGGGCAGTGGGATTAGTTTGGGGATTGATACAGGGCTATGGGGAGAGGGTGGGACAGTGGGATTAGTTTGGGGACTGATACAGGGCTATGGGGAGAGAGCGGGACAGTGGGATTAGTTTGGGGATTGATACAGGGCTATGCGGAGAGCGGGGCAGTGGGAATAGTTTGGGGATTGATACAGGGCTATGGGGAGAGAGCGGGACAGTGGGATTAGTTTGGGGATTGGTACAGGGCTATGGGGAGAGAGTGGGACAGTGGGATTAGTTTGGGGATTGATACAGGGCTATGGGGAGAGAGCGGGGCAGTGGGATTAGTTTGGGGATTGATACTGGGCTATGGGGAGAGAGTGGGGCAGTAGGATTAGTTTGGGGATTGATACAGGGCTATCGGGAGAGAGCGACGCAGTGGGGTTAGTTTGGGGATTGATACAGGGCTATGGGGAGAGAGCGGGACAGTGGGATTAGTTTGGGGATTGGTACAGGGCTATGGGGAGAGAGTGGGACAGTGGGATTAGTTTGGGGATTGATACAGGGCTATGGGGAGAGAGTGGGGCAGTGGGATTAGTTTGGGGATTGATACAGGCCTATGGGGAGAGAGTGGGGCAGTGGGATTAGTTTAGGATTGATACAGGGCTACGGGTAGAGAGCGGGGCAGTGGGATTAGTTTGGGGATTGATACAGGGCTATGGGGAGAGAGTGTGGCAGTGGGATTAGTTTGGGAATTGAAACAGGGCTATGGGGAGAGAGCGGGGCAGTGGGATTAGTTTGGGGATTGATACAGGGCTCTGGGGAGAGAGCGGGGCATTGGGATTAGTTTGAGGATTGATACAGGGCTATGGGGAGAGAGCGGGGCAGTGGGATTAGTTTGGGGATTGATACAGGGCTATGGGGAGAGAGTGGGGCAGTGGGATTAGTTTGGGGATTGATACAGGGCTATGGGGAGAGAGTGGGGCAGTGGGATTAGTTTGGGGATTGATACAGGCTATGGGAGAGAGTGGGGCAGTGGGATTAGTTTGGGGATTGATAAAGGGCTATGGGGAGAGGGGGCAGTGGGATAAGTTTGGGGATTGACACAGGGCTATGGGGAGAGAGCGGGACAGTGGGATTAGTTTGGGATTGATACAGGGCTATGGGAAGAGAGCGGGACAGTGGGATTAGTTTGGGATTGATACAGGGCTATGGGGAGAGAGCGGGGCAGTGGGATTAGTTTGGGGATTGATACAGGGCTATGGGGAGAGAGCGGGGCAGTGGGATTAGTTTGGGGATTGATACAGGGCTATGGGGAGAGAGCGGGGCAGTGGGGTTAGTTTGGGATTGATACAGGGCTATGGGGAGAGAGTGGGGCAGTGGGTTTAGTTTGGGGATTGATACAGGGCTATGGGGAGAGAGCGGGGCAGTGGGATTAGTTTGGGGATTGATACAGGGCTATGGAAAGGGAGCGGGGCAGTGGGATTAGTTTGGGGATTGATACAGGGCTCTGGGGAGAGAGCGGGGCATTGGGATTAGTTTGAGGATTGATACAGGGCTATGGGGAGAGAGCGGGGCAGTGGGATTAGTTTGGGGATTGATACAGGGCTATGGGGAGAGAGTGGGGCAGTGGGATTAGTTTGGGGATTGATACAGGGCTATGGGGAGAGAGTGGGACAGTGGGATTAGTTTGGGGATTGATACAGGGCTATGGGGAGGGAGCGGGGCAGTGGGATTAGTTTGGGGATTGATACAGGGCTATGGGGAGAGGGGGCAGTGGGATTAGTTTGGGGATTGATACAGGGCTATGGGGAGGGAGCGGGGCAGTGGGATTAGTTTGGGATTGATACAGGGCTATGGGGAGGGAGCGGGGCAGTGGGATTAGTTTGGGGATTGATACAGGGCTATGGGGAGAGAGTGGGGCAGTGGGATTAGTTTGGGGATTGATACAGGGCTATGGGGAGAGGGTGGGACAGTGGGATTAGTTTGGGGACTGATACAGGGCTATGGGGAGAGAGCGGGACAGTGGGATTAGTTTGGGGATTGATACAGGGCTATGCGGAGAGAGCGGGACAGTGGGTTTAGTTTGGGGATTGATACAGGGCTATGGGGAGGAGAGCGGGGCAGTGGGATTAGTTTGGGGATTGATACAGGGCTATGGGGAGAGCTTGGCAGTGGGAATAGTTTGGGGATTGATACAGGGCTAAGGGGAGAGAGCGGGACAGTGGGATTAGTTTGGGGATTGGTACAGGGCTATGGGAGAGAGTGGGACAGTGGGATTAGTTTGGGGATTGATACAGGGCTATGGGGAGAGAGCGGGGCAGTGGGATTAGTTTGGGGATTGATACTGGGCTATGGGGACAGAGTGGGGCAGTGGGATTAGTTTGGGGATTGATACAGGGCTATCGGGAGAGAGCGGGGCAGTGGGGTTAGTTTGGAGATTGATACAGGGCTATGGGGAGAGAGCGGGACAGTGGGATTAGTTTGGGGATTGGTACAGGGCTATGGGGAGAGAGTGGGACAGTGGGATTAGTTTGGGGATTGATACAGGGCTATGGGGAGAGAGTGGGGCAGTGGGATTAGTTTGGGGATTGATACAGGGCTATGGGGAGAGAGTGGGCCAGTGGGATTAGTTTAGGATTGATACAGGGCTATGGGGAGAGAGCGGGGCAGTGGGATTAGTTTGGGGATTGATACAGGGCTATGGGGAGAGAGTGGGGCAGTGGGATTAGTTTAGGATTGATACAGGGCTATGGGGAGAGAGTGAGGCAGTGGGATTAGTTTGGGATTGATACAGGGCTGCGGGGAGAGTGTGGGGCAGTGGGATTAGTTTGGGATTGATACAGGGCTATGGGGAGAGAGTGGGGCAGTGGGATTAGTTTTGGGATTGATACAGGGCTATGGGGAGAGAGTGTGGCAGTGGGATTAGTTTGGGAATTGAAACAGGGCTATGGGGAGAGAGTGGGACAGTGGGATTAGTTTGGGAATTGAAACAGGGCTATGAGGAGAGAGCGGGACAGTGGGATTAGTTTGGGGATCGATACAGGGCTATGGGGCGAGAGCGGATAGTGGGTTTAGTTTGGGGATTGATACAGGGCTATGGGAGAGAGTGGGGCAGTGGGATTAGTTTGGGGATTGATACAGGGTTATGAGGAGAGAGCGGGGCAGTGGGATTAGTTTGGGATCGATACAGGGCTATGGAAAGGGAGCGGGGCAGTGGGATTAGTTTGGGGATTGATACAGGGCTCTGGGGAGAGAGCGGGGCATTGGGATTAGTTTGAGGATTGATACAGGGCTATGGGGAGAGAGCGGGGCAGTGGGATTAGTTTGGGGATTGATACAGGGCTATGGGGAGAGAGTGGGGCAGTGGGATTAGTTTGGGGATTGAAACAGGGCTATGGGGAGAGAGTGGGACAGTGGGATTAGTTTGGGGATTGATACAGGGCTATGGGGAGGGAGCGGGGCAGTGGGATTAGTTTGGGGATTGATACAGGGCTATGGGGAGAGGGGGCAGTGGGATTAGTTTGGGGATTGATACAGGGCTATGGGGAGGGAGCGGGGCAGTGGGATTAGTTTGGGGATTGATACAGGGCTATGGGGAGGGAGCGGGGCAGTGGGATTAGTTTGGGGATTGATACAGGGCTATGGGGAGAGAGTGGGGCAGTGGGATTAGTTTGGGGATTGATACAGGGCTATGGGGAGAGGGTGGGACAGTGGGATTAGTTTGGGGACTGATACAGGGCTATGGGGAGAGAGCGGGACAGTGGGATTAGTTTGGGGATTGATAGAGGGCTATGCGGAGAGAGCGGGACAGTGGGTTTAGTTTGGGGATTGATACAGGGCTATGGGGAGGAGAGCGGGGCAGTGGGATTTGTTTGGGGATTGATACAGGGCTATGGGGAGAGAGCGGGGCAGTGGGATTAGTTTGGGGATTGATACAGGGCTATGGGGAGAGAGTGGGGCAGTGGGATTAGTTTGGGGATTGATACAGGGCTATGGGGAGAGTTTGGCAGTGGGAATAGTTTGGGGATTGATACAGGGCTATGGGGAGAGAGCGGGACAGTGGGATTAGTTTGGGGATTGGTACAGGGCTATGGGAGAGAGTGGGACAGTGGGATTAGTTTGGGGATTGATACAGGGCTATGGGGAGAGAGCGGGGCAGTGGGATTAGTTTGGGGATTGATACTGGGCTATGGGGAGAGAGTGGGGCAGTGGGATTAGTTTGGGGATTGATACAGGGCTATCGGGAGAGAGCTGGGCAGTGGGGTTAGTTTGGAGATTGATACAGGGCTATGGGGAGAGAGCGGGACAGTGGGATTAGTTTGGGGATTGGTACAGGGCTATGGGGAGAGAGTGGGACAGTGGGATTAGTTTGGGGATTGATACAGGGCTATGGGGAGAGAGTGGGGCAGTGGGATTAGTTTGGGGATTGATACAGGGCTATGGGGAGAGAGTGGGGCAGTGGGATTAGTTTAGGATTGATACAGGGCTATGGGGAGAGAGCGGGGCAGTGGGATTAGTTTGGGGATTGATACAGGGCTATGGGGAGAGAGTGGGGCAGTGGGATTAGTTTAGGATTGATACAGGGCTATGGGGAGAGAGTGAGGCAGTGGGATTAGTTTGGGATTGATACAGGGCTGCGGGGAGAGTGTGGGGCAGTGGGATTAGTTTGGGATTGATACAGGGCTATGGGGAGAGAGTGGGGCAGTGGGATTAGTTTCGGGATTGATACAGGGCTATGGGGAGAGAGGGTGGCAGTGGGATTAGTTTGGGAATTGAAACAGGGCTATGAGGAGAGAGCGGGACAGTGGGTTTAGTTTGGGGATCGATACAGGGCTATGGGGCGAGAGCGGATAGTGGGTTTAGTTTGGGGATTGATACAGGTCTATGGGAGAGAGTGGGGCAGTGGGATTAGTTTGGGGATTGATACAGGGCTATGCGGAGAGAGCGGGACAGTGGGTTTAGTTTGGGGATTGATACAGGGCTATGGGGAGGAGAGCGGGGCAGTGGGATTAGTTTGGGGATTGATACAGGGCTATGGGGAGAGCTTGGCAGTGGGAATAGTTTGGGGATTGATACAGGGCTATGGGGAGAGAGTGGGACAGTGGGATTAGTTTGGGGATTGGTACAGGGCTATGGGAGAGAGTGGGACAGTGGGATTAGTTTGGGGATTGATACAGGGCTATGGGGAGAGAGCGGGGCAGTGGGATTAGTTTGGGGATTGCTGGGCTATGGGGAGAGAGTGGGGCAGTGGGATTAGTTTGGGGATTGATACAGGGCTATCGGGAGAGAGCGGGGCAGTGGGGTTAGTTTGGAGATTGATACAGGGCTATGGGGAGAGAGCGGGACAGTGGGATTAGTTTGGGGATTGGTACAGGGCTATGGGGAGAGAGTGGGACAGTGGGATTAGTTTGGGGATTGATACAGGGCTATGGGGAGAGAGTGGGGCAGTGGGATTAGTTTGGAGATTGATACAGGGCTATGGGGAGAGAGTGGGGCAGTCGGATTAGTTTAGGATTGATACAGGGCTATGGGGAGAGAGCGGGGCAGTGGGATTAGTTTCGGGATTGATACAGGGCTATGGGGAGAGAGTGGGGCAGTGGGATTAGTTTAGGATTGATACAGGGCTATGGGGAGAGAGTGAGGCAGTGGGATTAGTTTGGGATTGATACAGGGCTGCGGGGAGAGTGTGGGGCAGTGGGATTAGTTTGGGATTGATACAGGGCTATGGGGAGAGAGTGGGGCAGTGGGATTAGTTTCGGGATTGATACAGGGCTATGGGGAGAGAGTGTGGCAGTGGGATTAGTTTGGGAATTGAAACAGGGCTATGAGGAGAGAGCGGGACAGTGGGTTTAGTTTGGGGATCGATACAGGGCTATGGGGCGAGAGCGGATAGTGGGTTTAGTTTGGGGATTGATACAGGGCTATGGGAGAGTGGGGCAGTGGGATTAGTTTGGGGATTGATACAGGGTTATGAGGAGAGAGCGGGGCAGTGGGATTAGTTTGGGATCGATACAGGGCTATGGAAAGGGAGCGGGGCAGTGGGATTAGTTTGGGGATTGATACAGGGCTCTGGGGAGAGAGCGGGGCATTGGGATTAGTTTGAGGATTGATACAGGGCTATGGGGAGAGAGCGGGGCAGTGGGATTAGTTTGGGGATTGATACAGGGCTATGGGGAGAGAGTGGGGCAGTGGGATTAGTTTGGGGATTGATACAGGGCTATGGGGAGAGAGTGGGACAGTGGGATTAGTTTGGGGATTGATACAGGGCTATGGGGAGGGAGCGGGGCAGTGGGATTAGTTTGGGGATTGATACAGGGCTATGGGGAGAGGGGGCAGTGGGATTAGTTTGGGGATTGATACAGGGCTATGGGGAGGGAGCGGGGCAGTGGGATTAGTTTGGGGATTGATACAGGGCTATGGGGAGGGAGCGGGGCAGTGGGATTAGTTTGGGGATTGATACAGGGCTATGGGGAGAGAGTGGGGCAGTGGGATTAGTTTGGGGATTGATACAGGGCTATGGGGAGAGAGCGGGGCAGTGGGATTAGTTTGGGGATTGCTGGGCTATGGGGAGAGAGTGGGGCAGTGGGATTAGTTTGGGGATTGATACAGGGCTATCGGGAGAGAGCGGGGCAGTGGGGTTAGTTTGGAGATTGATACAGGGCTATGGGGAGAGAGCGGGACAGTGGGATTAGTTTGGGGATTGGTACAGGGCTATGGGGAGAGAGTGGGACAGTGGGATTAGTTTGGGGATTGATACAGGGCTATGGGGAGAGAGTGGGGCAGTGGGATTAGTTTGGAGATTGATACAGGGCTATGGGGAGAGAGTGGGGCAGTCGGATTAGTTTAGGATTGATACAGGGCTATGCGGAGAGAGCGGGGCAGTGGGATTAGTTTGGGGATTGATACAGGGCTATGGGGAGAGAGTGGGGCAGTGGGATTAGTTTAGGATTGATACAGGGCTATGGGGAGAGAGTGAGGCAGTGGGATTAGTTTGGGATTGATACAGGGCTGCGGGGAGAGTGTGGGGCAGTGGGATTAGTTTGGGATTGATACAGGGCTATGGGGAGAGAGTGGGGCAGTGGGATTAGTTTCGGGATTGATACAGGGCTATGGGGAGAGAGTGGGGCAGTGGGATTAGTTTAGGATTGATACAGGGCTATGGGGAGAGAGTGAGGCAGTGGGATTAGTTTGGGATTGATACAGGGCTGCGGGGAGAGTGTGGGGCAATGGGATTAGTTTGGGATTGATACAGGGCTATGGGGAGAGAGTGAGGCAGTGGGATTAGTTTGGGATTGATACAGGGCTGCGGGGAGAGTGTGGGGCAATGGGATTAGTTTGGGATTGATACAGGGCTATGGGGAGAGAGTGGGGCAGTGGGATTAGTTTCGGGATTGATACAGGGCTATGGGGAGAGAGTGTGGCAGTGGGATTAGTTTGGGAATTGAAACAGGGCTATGAGGAGAGAGCGGGACAGTGGGTTTAGTTTGGGGATCGATACAGGGCTATGGGGCGAGAGCGAATAGTGGGTTTAGTTTGGGGATTGATACAGGGCTATGGGGAGAGAGCGGGGCAGTGGGATTAGTTTGGGGATTGATACAGGGTTATGAGGAGAGAGCGGGGCAGTGGGATTAGTTTG
>NC_092729.1:85037448-85132448 GCF_047496885.1 Scyliorhinus torazame | reverse complement strand
GATCTGGGACTGGATGGGACACAGTGCTACGATCTGGGACTGGATGGGAGATGGTGCTACGATGTGGGACTGGGTGGGAGACGGTGCTACCATCTGAGACTGGGTGGGACACGGTGCTACGATGTGGGACTGGGTGGGAGACGGTGCTACGAACTGGGACTGGGTGGGGGTCGGTGCTACGATCTGGGACTGGGTGGGACACAGTGCTATGATCTGGGACTGGGTGGGACACGGTGCTACGATGTGGGACTGGGTGGGAGACGGTGCTACGATCTGGGACTGGATGGGAGACGGTGCTACGATCTGGGACAGGATGGGAGACGGTGCTACGATCTGGGACTGGATGGGACACGGTGCTACGATCTGGGACTGGGTGGGACACGGCGCTGCGATGTGGGACTGGATGGGAGACGGTGCTACGATCTGGGACTGGATGGGAGGCGGTGCTACGATCTGGGACTGGGTGGGACACGGTGCTACGATGAGGGACTGGGTGGGAGACGGTGCTACGATCTGGGACTAGGTGGGACACGGTGCTACGATCTGGGACTGGGTGGGGTCGGTGCTGCGATCTGGGACTGGATGGGAGACGGTGCTACGATCCGGAACAGGATGGGACACAGTGCTACAATCCGGGACTGGATGGGAGACGGTGCTACGATCTGGGACTTGGTGGGGGTCAGTGCTACGATCTGGGACTGGGTGGGGGTCGGTGCTATGATCTGGGACTGGGTGGGACACGGTGCTACGATCTGGGACTGGATGGGACACGGTGCTACGATCCGGGACAGGATGGGACACAGTGCTACAATCCGGGACTGGATGGGAGACGGTGCTACGATCTGGGATTTGGTGGGGGTCAGTGCTACGATCTGGGACTGGGTGGGGGTCGGTGCTATGATCTGGGACTGGATGGGAGACGGTGCTACGATCTGGGACTGGGTGGGACACGGTGCTACGATCTGGGACTGGATGGGACACAGTGCTACGATCTGGGACTGGATGGGAGATGGTGCTACGATCTGGGACTGGGTGGGACACGGTGCTACGATGTGGGACTGGGTGGGAGACGGTGCTACCATCTGAGACTGGGTGGGAGACGGTGCTACGATGTGGGACTGGGTGGGAGACAGTGCTATGATCTGGGACTGGGTGGGGGTCGGTGCTATGATCTGGGACTAGGTGGGACACAGTGCTACGATCTGGGACTGGGTGGGACACGGTGCTACGATGTGAGACTGGGTGGGATACGGTGCTACAATGTGGGACTGGGTGGGAGACGGTGCTACGATCTGGGACTGGATGGGAGACGGTGCTATGATCTGGGACTGGGTGGGAGTCGGTGCTATGATCTGGGACAGGATGGGAGACGGTGCTACGATCTGGGACAGGGTGGGACAATGTGCTGCGATGTGGGACTGGATGGGAGACGGTGCTACGATCTGGGACTGGATGGGAGGCGGTGCTACGATCTGGGACTTGGTGGGAGTTGGTTCTATGATCTGGGACTGGGTGGGGGTCGGTGCTACGATCTGGGACTGGATGGGAGTTGGTTCTATGATCTGGGACTGGGTGGGGGTCGGTGCTACGATGTGGGACTGGTTGGGAGACGGTGCTACGATCTGGGACTGGGTGGGGTTCGGTTCTACGATCTGGGACTGGATGGGAGACGGTGCTACGATCTGGGACTGGATGGGAGACGGTGCTACGATCTGGGACTGGGTGGGACAAGGTGCTATGATCTGGGACTGGGTGGGACACGGTGCTACGATCTGGGACTGGGTGGGACAAGGTGCTGCGATGTGGAACTGGCTTGGACACGGTGCTACGATCCTGGACTGGATGGGAGACGGTGCTACGATCTGGGACTGGGTGGGACACGGTTCTACGACCTGGGACTGGGTGGGGGTCGGTGCTATGATCTGGGACTAGGTGGGACACGGTGCTACGATGTGGGACTGGGTGGGATACGGTGCTACGATGTGGGACTGGGTGGGAGACGGTGCTACGATCTGGGACTGGATGGGAGACGGTGCTACGATCTGGGACTGGATGGGACACGGTGCTACGATCTGGGACTGGGTGGGACACGGTGCTACGATCTGGGACTGGGTGGGACACGGAGCTACGATCTGGGACTGGATGGGAGACGGTGCTACGATCTGAGACTGGGTGGGACACGGCGCTGCGATCTGGGACTGGGTGGGACACGGTCATGCGATGTGGGACTGGGTGGGACACGGTGCTACGATCTGGGACTGTGTGGGACACGGTGCTACGATCTGGGACTGGATGGGACACAGTGCTACAATCCGGGACTGGATGGGAGACGGTGCTACGATCTGGGACTGGATGGGAGATGGTGCTACGATCTGGGACTGGGTGGGGGTCGGTGCTACGATCTGGGACTTGGTGGGGGTTGGTGCTATGGTCTGGGACTGGATGGGAGATGGTGCTACGATCTGGGACTGGATGGGAGATGGTTCTGGGACTGGGTGGGGGTCGGTGCTACGATCTGGGACTGGGTGGGGGTCGGTGCTATGATCTGGGACTGGGTGGGACACGGTGCTGCGATCTGGGACTGGGTGGGGGTCGGTGCTACGATCTGGGACTGGGTGGGAGTCGGTGCTATGATCCGGGACTGGATGGGAGACGGTGCTACGATCTAGGACTGGATGGGAGACGGCGCTATGATCTGGGACTGGATAGGACACGGTGCTACGATCTGGGACTGGGTGGGACAAGGTGCTATGATCTGGGACTGGGTGGGACACGGTGCTACGATCTGGGACTGGGTGGGAGACGGTGCAATGATCTGGGACTGGGTGGAGTTCGGTGCTACGATCTGGGACTGGGTGGGAGTCGGTGCTATGATCTGGGACTGGATGGGAGACGGTGCTACGATCTAGGACTGGATGGGAGACGGTGCTATGATCTGGGACTGGTTAGGACACGGTGCTACGATCTGGGACTGGATGGGACACGGTGCTACGATCTGGGACTGGGTGGGACAAGGTGCTATGATCTGGGACTGGGTGGGACACGGTGCTGCGATGTGGAACTGGCTTGGACACGGTGCTACGATCCTGGACTGGATGGGAGACGGTGCTACGATCTGGGACTGGGTGGGGGTCGGTGCTATGATCTGGGACTAGGTGGGACACGGTGCTACGATGTGGGACTGGGTGGGATACGGTGCTACGATGTGGGACTGGGTGGGAGACGGTGCTACGATCTGGGACTGGATGGGAGACGGTGCTACGAACTGGGACTGGATGGGACACGGTGCTACGATCTGGGACTGGGTGGGACACGGTGCTACGATCTGGGACTGGGTGGGACACGGAGCTACGATCTGGGACTGGATGGGAGACGGTGCTACGATCTGGGACTGGGTGGGACACGGCGCTGCGATCTGGGACTGGGTGGGACACGGTCATGCGATGTGGGACTGGGTGGGACACGGTGCTACGATCTGGGACTGTGTGGGACACGGTGCTACGATCTGGGACTGGATGGGACACAGTGCTACAATCCGGGACTGGGTGGGACACAGTGCTACAATCCGGGACTGGATGGGAGACGGTGCTACGAACTGGGCATGTGTGGGGGTCGGTGCTACGATCTGGGACTTGGTGGGGGTTGGTGCTATGGTCTGGGACTGGATGGGAGATGGTGCTACGATCTGGGACTGGATGGGAGATGGTTCTGGGACTGGGCGGGGGTCGGTGCTACGATCTGGGACTGGGTGGGACACGGTGCTGCGATCTGGGACTGGGTGGGACACGGTGCTACGATCTGGGACTGGGTGGGGGTCGGTGCTACGATCTGGGACTGGGTGGGAGTCGGTGCTATGATCTGGGACTGGATGGGAGACGGTGCTACGATCTAGGACTGGATGGGAGACGGCGCTATGATCTGGGACTGGATAGGACACGGTGCTACGATCTGGGACTGGATGGGAGATGGTGCTACGATCTGGGACTGGGTGGGGGTCGGTGCTACGATCTGGGACTTGGTGGGGGTTGGTGCTATGGTCTGGGACTGGATGGGAGATGGTGCTACGATCTGGGACTGGATGGGAGATGGTTCTGGGACTGGGCGGGGGTCGGTGCTACGATCTGGGACTGGGTGGGGGTCGGTGCTATGATCTGGGACTGGTTGGGACACGGTGCTGCGATCTGGGACTGGGTGGGGGTCGGTGCTACGATCTGGGACTGGGTGGGAGTCGGTGCTATGATCTGGGACTGGATGGGAGACGGTGCTACGATCTGGGACTGGGTGGGGGTCGGTGCTACGATCTGGGACTGGGTGGGAGTCGGTGCTACGATCTAGGACTGGATGGGAGACGGTGCTACGATCTAGGACTGGATGGGAGACGGCGCTATGATCTGGGACTGGATGGGACACGGTGCTACGATCTGGGACTGTGTGGGACACGGTGCTATGATCTGGGACTGGGTGGGACAAGGTGCTATGAACTGGGACTGGGTGGGGGACGGTGCTACGATCTGGAACTGGGTGGGAGACGGTGCTACGATCGGGGACTGTGTGGGACACGGTGCTACGATCTGGGACTGGGTGGGACACAGTGCTACGATCTGGGACTGGGTGGGATACGGTGCTACGATCTGGGACTGGGTGGGACACAGTGCTACGATCTGGGACTGGGTGGGATACGGTGCTACGATCTGGGACTGGGTGGGGGTCGGTGCTACGATCTGGGACTGGGTGGGGGACGGTGCTACGATCTGGGACTGGGTGGGATACGGTGCTACGATCTGGGACTGGGTGGGGGTCGGTGCTACGATCTGGGACTGGGTGGGGGACGGTGCTACGATCTGGAACTGGGTGGGAGACGGTGCTACGATCGGGGACTGTGTGGGACACGGTGCTACGATCTGGGACTGGGTGGAACACGGTGCTCCGATCTGGGACTGGGTGGGGGACGGTGCTACGATCTGGGACTGGGTGGAACACGGTGCTCCGATCTGGGACTGGGTGGGGGACGGTGCTACGATCTGGGACTGGGTGGAACACGGTGCTCCGATCTGGGACTGGGAGGGAGACGTTGCTACGATCTGGGACAGGATGGGAGACGGTGCTACGAACTTGGACAGGTTGGGACACGGTGCTCCGATCAGGTACTGGGTGGGACACGGTGCTACGAACTTGGACAGGTTGGGACACGGTGCTCCGATCAGGTACTGGGTGGGACACGGTGCTACGATCGGGGACTGGGTGCGACACGATACTACGATCTAGACACTTGCCAGAGAACATTGACGTACTTTGGGACACAGGGAGTAGTGAGTGGTTCGGGTGCAGAGTGTGTGGGAGAGCCGGATGCGATCGAGGCGTTGGAGAGGGGACTGAAGGACGTGCGGGGTTATGGGGGAGGGGGGAGAAAGACTGGACCAGGTATGGGCGAGGTACTAAATGAATACTTTGCATCAGTATTCACCAAAGAGAAGGAATTGGTAGATGTTGAGTCTGGAGAAGGGGGTGTAGATAGCCTGGGTCGCATTGAGATCCAAAAAGACGAGGTGTTGGGTGTCTTAAAAAATATTAAGGTTGATAAGTCCCCAGGGCCTGATGGGATCTACCCCAGAATACTGAAGGAGGCTGGAGAGGAAATTGCTGAGGCCTTGACAGAAATCTTTGGATCCTCGCTGTCTTCAGGGGATGTCCCGGAGGACTGGAGAATAGCCAATGTTGTTCCTCTGTTTAAGAAGGGTAGCAAGGATAATCCCGGGAACTACAGGCCGGTGAGCCTTACTTCAGTGGTAGGGAAATTACTGGAGAGAATTCTTCGAGACAGGATCTACTCCCATTTGGAAGCAAATGGACGTATTAGTGAGAGGCAGCACGGTTTTGTGAAGGGGAGGTCGTGTCTCACTAACTTGATAGAGTTTTTCGAGGAGGTCACTAAGATGATTGATGCAGGTAGGGCAGTAGATGTTGTCTATATGGACTTCAGTAAGGCCTTTGACAAGGTCCCTCATGGTAGACTAGTACAAAAGGTGAAGTCACACGGGATCAGGGGTGAACTGGCAAGGTGGATACAGAACTGGCTAGGTCATAGAAGGCAGAGAGTAGCAATGGAGGGATGCTTTTCTAATTGGAGGGCTGTGACCAGTGGTGTTCCGCAGGGATCAGTGCTGGGACCTTCGCTGTTCGTAGTATATATAAATGATTTGGAGGAAAATGTAACTGGTCTGATTAGTAAGTTTGCAGACGACACAAAGGTTGGTGGAATTGCGGATAGCGATGAGGACTGTCTGAGGATACAGCAGGATTTAGATTGTCTGGAGACTTGGGCGGAGAGATGGCAGATGGAGTTTAATCCGGACAAATGTGAGGTAATGCATTTTGGAAGGTCTAATGCAGGTAGGGAATATACAGTGAATGGTAGAACCCTCAAGAGTATTGAAAGTCAAAGAGATCTAGGAGTACAGGTCCACAGGTCATTGAAAGGGGCAACACAGGTGGAGAAGGTAGTCAAGAAGGCATACGGCATGCTGGCCTTCATTGGCCGGGGCATTGAGTATAAGAATTGGCAAGTCATGTTGCAGCTGTATAGAACCTTAGTCAGGCCACACTTGGAGTATAGTGTTCAATTCTGGTCACCACACTACCAGAAGGATGTGGAGGCTTTAGAGAGGGTGCAGAAGAGATTTACCAGAATGTTGCCTGGTATGGAGGGCATTAGCTATGAGGAGCGGTTGAATAAACTCGGTTTGTTCTCACTGGAACGACGGAGGTTGAGGGGCGACCTGATAGAGGTCTACAAAATTATGAGGGGCATAGACAGAGTGGATAGTCAGAGGCTTTTCCCCGGGGTAGAGGGGTCAATTACTAGGGGGCATAGGTTTAAGGTGAGAGGGGCAAGGTTTAGAGGAGATGTACGAGGCAAGTTTTTTACGCAGAGGGTAGTGGGTGCCTGGAACTCGCTACCGGAGGAGGTAGTGGAAGCAGGGACCATAGGGACATTTAAGGGGCATCTTGACAAATATATGAATAGGATGGGAATAGAGGGATACGGACCCAGGAAGGGTAGAAGATTGTAGTTTAGTCGGGCAGTATGGTCGGCACGGGCTTGGAGGGCCGAAGGGCCTGTTCCTGTGCTGTACATTTCTTTGTTTGTTCTTTGTTCTTTGTGGACCAGGTCGCATTACCACGGCAGAGGGCTAGCACCGACAGGAGGAGCTGTTGCCAACCACAAGGTACAGACAGCCTCAGTAATACGGTAATTATAAAGGGATAGTAATGGGCAGATTGGCCTCAAAATGTGCTTTGTGACTGTGTGACACGGAGACCGGGACTGTGCACGGTGCTCCGAGTGTGCGTCTGACCGAGGGATACGGAGACCGGGACTGTGCACGGTGCTCCGAGTGTGGGTCTAACCGAGGGATAGGGAGACCGGGACTGTGCACGGTGCTCCGAGTGTGGGTCTAACCGAGGGTTACGGAGACCGGGACTGTGCACGGTGCTCCGAGTGTGGGTCTAACCGAGGGATACGGAGACCAGGACTGTGCTCGGTGCTCCGAGTGTGGGTCTAACCGAGGGACACGGAGACCGGGACTGTGCACGGTGCTCCGAGTGTGGGTCTAACCGAGGGATACGGAGACCGGGACTGTGCTCGGTGCTCCGAGTGTGGGTCTAACCGAGGGATACGGAGACCGGGACTGTGCACGGTGCTCCGAGTGTGGGTCTAACCGAGGGATACGGAGACCGGGACTGTGCACGGTGCTCCGAGTGTGGGTCTAACCGAGGGATACGGAGACCGGGACTGTGCACGGTGCTCCGAGTGTGGGTCTGACCGAGGGATACGGGGACCGGGACTGTGCACGGTGCTCCGAGTGTGGGTCTAACCGAGGGATACGGGGACCGGGACTGTGCACGGTGCTCCGAGTGTGGGTCTGACCGAGGGATAGGGAGACCGGGACTGTGCACGGTGCTCCGAGTGTGGGTCTAACCGAGGGATAGGGAGACCGGGACTGTGCACGGTGCTCCGAGTGTGGGTCTAACCGAGGGATACGGGGACCGGGACTGTGCACGGTGCTCCGAGTGTGGGTCTGACCGAGGGATAGGGAGACCGGGACTGTGCACGGTGCTCCGAGTGTGGGTCTCACCGAGGGATACGGAGACCGGGACTGCGCACGGGGCTCCGAGTGTGGGTCTGACCGAGGGATACGGGGACCGGGACTGTGCATGCTGCTCCGAGTGTGGGTCTGACCGAGGGATACGGAGACCGGGACTGTGCACGGTGCTCCGAGTGTGGGTCTAACCGAGGGATACGGAGACCGGGACTGTGCACGGTACTCCGAGTGTGGGTCTGACCGAGGGATACGGAGACCGGGACTGTGCACGGTGCTCCGAGTGTGGGTCTGACCGAGGGATACGGAGACTGGGACTGTGCACGGTGCTCCGAGTGTGGGTCTGGCCGAGGGATACGGAGACAGGGATTGTGCACGGTGCTCCAAGTGTGGGTCTGACCGAGGGATACGGAGACCGGGACTGTGCACGGTGCTCCGAGTGTGGGTCTAACCGAGGGATACGGAGACCGGGACTGTGCACGGTGCTCCGAGTGTGGGTCTAACCGAGGGATACGGGGACCGGGACTGTGCACGGTGCTCCGAGTGTGGGTCTGACCGAGGGATAGGGAGACCGGGACTGTGCACGGTGCTCCGAGTGTGGGTCCAACCGAGGGATACGGAGACCGGGGCTGTGCACGGTGCTCCGAGTGTGGGTCTAACCGAGGGATACGGGGACCGGGACTGTGCACGGTGCTCCGAGTGTGGGTCTGACCGAGGGATAGGGAGACCGGGACTGTGCACGGTGCTCCGAGTGTGGGTCTAACCGAGGGATACTGAGACCGGGACTGTGCACGGTGCTCCGAGTGTGGGTCTGACCGAGGGATACGGAGACCGGGACAGTGCACGGTGCTCCGAGTGTGGGTCTGACCGAGGGATACGGAGACTGGGACTGTGCACGGTGCTCCGAGTGTGGGTCTGACCGAGGGATACGGAGACCGGGACTGTGCGCGGTGCTCCAAGTGTGGGTCTAACCGAGGGACACGGAGATCGGAACTGTGCACGGTGCTCCGAGTGTGGGTCTGACCGAGGGATATGGAGTCCGGGACTGTGCACGGTGCTCCGAGTGTGGGTCTGACCGAGGGATACGGAGACCGGGACTGTGCACGGTGCTCCGAATGTGCGTCTAACCGAGGGATACAAAGACCGGGACTGTGCACCGTGCTCCGAGTGTGGGTCTGACCGGGGGATACGGAGACCGGGACTGCGCACGGTGCTCCGAGTGTGGGTCTAACCGAGGGATACGGAGACCGGGACTGTGCACGGTGCTCCGAGTGTGGCTCTGACCGTGTGATACGGAGACCGGGACTGTGCACGGGGCTCCGAGTGTGGGTCTGACCGAGGGATACGGAGACCGGGACTGCGCACGGTGCTCCGAGTGTGGATCTAACCGAGGGATACGGAGACCGGGACTGTGCACGGTGCTCCGAGTGTGGGTCTGACCGAGGGTTACGGAGACCGGGACTGTGCACGGTGCTCCGTGTGTGGGTCTGACCGAGGGTTACGGAGACCGGGACTGTGCACGGTGCTCCGTGTGTGGGTCTGACCGAGGGATACGGAGACCGGGACTGTGCACGGGGCTCCGAGTGTGGGTCTGACCGAGGGATACGGAGACCGGGACTGTGCACGGTGCTCCGAGTGTGGGTCTAACCGAGGGATACGGAGACCGGGACTGTGCGCGGTGCTCCGAGTGTGGGTCTGACCGAGGGATACAGAGACCGGGACTGTGCACGGTGCTCCGAGTGTGGGTCTGACCGAGGGATACGGAGACCGGGACTGTACACGGTGCTCCGAGTGTGGGTCTGACCGAGGGATACGGAGACCGGGACTGTGCACGGTGCTCCGAGTGTGTGTCTAACCGAGCTTTGTTACAAGTTAAGGATAACCTCTCATTATTTTCAGTTCTTATTTCTCCAGAAATAGACTCACACGCTTTCCAAGGTGATTGTATTAACAAAAGCAATCAACCTTTAATTGGTTTCCCAAAAGCATCAAAAATCTCTCTATATTTGAAATTAACTGGGTCATGAAGAAATCCCTCTGTGATAACTATTACCTGCTCAAACTCTTTTCTTTCCTTAACATTTTAAAATTATAGACTGTTCCTGCGACTGTGAGAATAATCTGTAAATGGGGGGAGAGGTGGGGGAGAGGGTTAATCCCCTCCCTCCCTCCGATCGGGTTACAGGCTTCCCTGTATCTGTGTGTAAATGGGGGGGGACGTGGGCGGGAGGGTTAATCCCCTCCCTCCCTCCGATCGGGTTACAGGCTTCCCTGTATCTGAGTGTAAATGGGGGGAGAGGTGGGTGAGAGGGTTAATCCCCTACCTCCCTCCGATCAGGTTACAGGCTGCCCTGTATCTGAGTATAAATAGGGGGAGAGGTGGATGAGAGGGTTAATCCCCCATCCTCTCTCCGATCGGGTTACAGGCTGCCCTGGTATCTGAGTGCAAATGGGGGAGAGAGGTAGACGAGAGGGTTAATCCCTCCTCCCTCCCTCCCTCCGATCGGGGAGCAGACTGTCCGTATCTCAAACTCCAACCAAACCTTATCACTGACCTCTGGACTTGGCTCTGATTCGCGTTACTCAATCTAAGAGGTCAACGTTCTACCAAGCAATTTGTTTACTGTCATTGATGCAGACTAACTCGTCTGGTAATACACTCAGTCTGACAGACCGGAGCTCCATAATCCAGGCCGACACTCCCCCCGGTGCCAGTACTGAGGGAGCGCTGCACTGTCGTAGGGAGATGTCTATACTCTAGGATTTGAGCTCCATAATCCAGGCCCACACTCCCCCCGGTGCCAGTACTGAGGGAGCGCCGCACTGTCGGAGGGAGATGTCTATACTCTCGGATTTGAGCTCCATAATCCAGGCCCACACTCCCCCCGGTGCCAGTACTGAGGGAGCGCTGCACTGTCGGAGGGAGATGTATATACTCTAGGATTTGAGCGCTATAATCCAGGCCGACACTCCCCCCAGTGCCAGAACTGAGGGAGCGCCGCACTGTCGGAGGGAGATGTCTATACTCTAGGATTTGAGCTCCATAATCCAGGCCCACACTCCCCCCGGTGCCAGTACTGAGGGAGCGCTGCACTGTCGGAGGGAGATGTATATACTCTAGGATTTGAGCTCCATAATCCAGGCCCACACTCCCCCCGGTGCCAGTACTGAGGGAGCGCTGCACTGTCGGGGGTAGATGTATATACTCTAGGATTTGAGCTCCATAATCCAGGCCCACACTCCCCCCGGTGCCAGTACTGAGGGAGCGCCGCACTGTCGGAGGGAGATGTCTATACTCTAGGATTTGAGCGCTATAATCCAGGCCGACACTCCCCCTGGTGCCAGTACTGAGGGAGCGCTGCACTGTCGGGGGTAGATGTATATACTCTAGGATTTGAGCGCTATAATCCAGACCGACACTCCCCCCGGTGCCAGTACCGAGGGAGCGCTGCACTGTCGGAGGTAGATGTCTATACTCTAGGATTTGAGGGCTATAATCCAGGCCGACACTCCCCCCGGTGCCAGTACTGAGGGAGTGCTGCACTGTTGGAGGTAGATGTCTATACTCTAGGATTTGAGCTCCATAATCCAGGCCGACACTCCCCCCGGTGCCAGTACTGAGGGAGCGCCGCACTGTCGGAGGTAGATGTCTATACTCTAGGATTTGAGCTCCATAATCCAGGCCGACACTCCCCCCGGTGCCAGTACCGAGGGAGCGCTGCACTGTCGGAGGTAGATGTCTATACTCTAGGATTTGAGGGCTATAATCCAGGCCGACACTCCCCCCGGTGCCAGTACTGAGGGAGTGCTGCACTGTTGGAGGTAGATGTCTATACTCTAGGATTTGAGCTCCATAATCCAGGCCGACACTCCCCCCGGTGCCAGTACTGAGGGAGCGCTGCACTGTCGGAGGTAGATGTGTATACTCTAGGATTTGAGCTCCATAATCCAGGCCGACACTCCCCCCGGTGCCAGTACTGAGGGAGCGCCGCACTGTCGGAGGGAGATGTCTATACTCTAGGATTTGAGCGCTATAATCCAGGCCCACACTCCCCCCGGTGCCAGTACTGAGGGAGCGCTGCACTGTCGGAGGGAGATGTCTATACTCCAGGATTTGAGCTCCATAATCCAGGCCCACACTCCCCCCGGTGCCAGTACTGAGGGAGCGCTGCACTGTCGGAGGGAGATGTCTATACTCTAGGATTTGAGCGCTATAATCCAGGCCGACACTCTCCCCGGTGCCAGTACTGAGGGAGCGCTGCACTGTCGGAGGGAGATGTCTATACTCTAGGATTTGAGCGCTATAATCCAGGCCGACACTCCCCCCGGTGCCAGTACTGAGGGAGCGCTGCACTGTCGGGGGTAGATGTATATACTCTAGGATTTGAGCTCCATAATCCAGGCCGACACTCCCCCCGGTGCCAGTACTGAGGGAGCGCTCCACTGTCGGGGGTAGATGTCTATACTCTAGGATTTGAGCTCCATAATCCAGGCCCAGACTCCCCCCGGTGCCAGTACTGAGGGAGCGCCGCACTGCCGGAGGGAGATGTCTATACTCTAGGATTTGAGCGCTATAATCCAGGCCCACACACCCCCCGGTGCCAGTACTGAGGGAGCGCCGCACTGTCGGAGGGAGATGTCTATACTCTAGGATTTGAGCTCCATAATCCAGGCCGACACTCCCCCCGGTGCCAGTACTGAGGGAGTGCTGCACTGTCGGAGGTAGATGTCTATACTCTAGGATTTGAGCGCTATAATCCAGGCCCACACACCCCCCGGTGCCAGTACTGAGGGAGCGCCGCACTGTCGGAGGGAGATGTCTATACTCTAGGATTTGAGCTCCATAATCCAGGCCGACACTCCCCCCGGTGCCAGTACTGAGGGAGCGCTGCACTGTCGGAGGGAGATGTCTATACTCTAGGATTGGAGCGCTATAATCCAGGCCCACACTCCCCCCGGTGCCAGTACTGAGGGAGCGCTGCACTGTCGGAGGTAGATGTATATACTCTAGGATTTGAGCTCCATAATCCAGGCCGACACTCCCCCCGGTGCCAGTACTGAGGGAGCGCTGCACTGTCGGGGGTAGATGTATATACTCTAGGATTTGAGCGCTATAATCCAGGCCCACACTCCCCCCGGTGCCAGTACTGAGGGTGCGCCGCACTGTCGGAGGGAGATGTCTATACTCTAGGATTTGAGCTCCATAATCCAGGCCCACACTCCCCCCGGTGCCAGTACTGAGGGAGCGCTGCACTGTCGGAGGTAGATGTATATACTCTAGGATTTGAGCTCCATAATCCAGGCCGACACTCCCCCCGGTGCCAGTACTGAGGGAGCGCTGCACTGTCGGGGGTAGATGTATATACTCTAGGATTTGAGCGCTATAATCCAGGCCCACACTACCCCCGGTGCCAGTACTGAGGGAGCGCTTCACTGTCGGAGGGAGATGTCTATACTCTAGGATTTGAGCGCTATAATCCAGGCCGACACTCCCCCCGGTGCCAGTACTGAGGGAGCGCTGCACTGTCGGGGGTAGATGTCTATACTCTAGGATTTGAGCGCTATAATCCAGGCCGACACTCCCCCCGGTGCCAGTACTGAGGGAGCGCCGCACTGTCTGAGGGAGATGTCTATACTCTAGGATTTGAGTTCTATAATCCAGGTGACACCCCACACACACACAGTGCCAGTAGAGAGAGAGCCCTGCGAGAATTCTCTGACCTTTTAACAACTGCTGATTGTCCTTGTTTCTATCTCCTCACTCGCCAATCTCCCACTGGCCCATCAAGGGGCCACCCTCTTAATTAAGTGTCAGAGCAATTTTAGGTCGGTTAATCTATTCAGGGACTCACTGAGCGACTCATTCACCTTGTACCAGTTAAGCAATTGACAATGCAAACTGTCTGTCAAATCTCTGTTATGCCACACTCGGAGCACCGTGCACAGTCCCGGTCTCCGTATCCCTTGGTTAGACCCACACTCGGAGCACCGTGCACAGTCCCGGTCTCCGTATCCCTCGGTTAGAGCCACACTCGGAGCACCGTGCACAGTCCCGGTCTCCGTATCACTTGGTTAGACCCACACTCGGAGCACCGTGCACAGTCCCGGTCTCCCTATCCCTCGGTTAGACCCACACTCGGAGCACCGTGCACAGTCCCGGTCTCAGTATCCCTCGGTTAGACCCACACTCGGAGCACCGTGCACAGTCCCGGTCTCTGTATCCCTCGGTTAGACCCACACTCGGAGCACCGTGCACAGTCCCGGTCTCCGTCTCCCTCGGTTAGACCCACACTCGGAGCACCGTGCACAGTCCCGGTCTCCGTATCCCTCGGTCAGACCCACACTCTGAGCACCGTGCACAGTCCCGATCTCCGTGTCCCTCGGTTAGACCCACACCCGGAGCACCGTGCACAGTCCCGGTCTCCGTATCCCTCGGTCAGACACACACGCGGAGCACCGTGCACAGTCCCTGTCTCCGTATCCCTCGGTGAGACCCACACTCGGAGCACCGTGCACAGTCCCGGTCTCCGTATCCCTCGGTTAGACCCACACTCGGAGCACCGTGCACAGTCCCGGTCTCTGTATCCCTCGGTTAGACCCACACTCGGAGCACCGTGCACAGTCCCGGTCTCCGTATCCCTCGGTCAGACACACACGCGGAGCACCGTGCACAGTCCCTGTCTCCGTATCCCTCGGTGAGACCCACACTCGGAGCACCATGCACAGTCCCGGTCTCAGTATCCCTCGGTTAGACCCACACTCGGAGCACCGTGCACAGTCCCGGTCTCTGTATCCCTCGGTTAGACCCACACTCGGAGCACCGTGCACAGTCCCGGTCTCCGTATCCCTCGGTTAGACCCACACTCGGAGCACCGTGCACAGTCCCGGTCTCTGTATCCCTCGGTTAGACCCACACTCGGAGCATCGTGCACAGTCCCGGCCTCTGTATCCCTCGGTCAGACCCACACTCGGAGCACCGTGCACAGTCCCGGTCTCCGTATCCCTTGGTTAGACCCACACTCGGAGCACCGTGCACAGTCCCGGTCTCCCTTACCCTCGGTTAGACCCACACTCGGAGCACCGTGCACAGTCCCGGTCTCAGTATCCCTCGGTTAGACCCACACTCGGAGCACCGTGCACAGTCCCGGTCTCTGTATCCCTCGGTTAGACCCACACTCGGAGCACCGTGCACAGTCCCGGTCTCCGTCTCCCTCGGTTAGACCCACACTCGGAGCACCGTGCACAGTCCCGGTCTCCGTATCCCTCGGTCAGACCCACACTCTGAGCACCGTGCACAGTCCCGATCTCCGTGTCCCTCGGTTAGACCCACACCCGGAGCACCGTGCACAGTCCCGGTCTCCGTATCCCTCGGTCAGACACACACGCGGAGCACCGTGCACAGTCCCTGTCTCCGTATCCCTCGGTGAGACCCACACTCGGAGCACCATGCACAGTCCCGGTCTCAGTATCCCTCGGTTAGACCCACACTCGGAGCACCGTGCACAGTCCCGGTCTCTGTATCCCTCGGTTAGACCCACACTCGGAGCACCGTGCACAGTCCCGGTCTCCGTATCCCTCGGTCAGACACACACGCGGAGCACCGTGCACAGTCCCTGTCTCCGTATCCCTCGGTGAGACCCACACTCGGAGCACCATGCACAGTCCCGGTCTCAGTATCCCTCGGTTAGACCCACACTCGGAGCACCGTGCACAGTCCCGGTCTCTGTATCCCTCGGTTAGACCCACACTCGGAGCACCGTGCACAGTCCCGGTCTCCGTATCCCTCGGTTAGACCCACACTCGGAGCACCGTGCACAATCCCGGTCTCCGTATCCCTCGGTTAGACCCACACTCGGAGCACCGTGCACAGTCCCGGTCTCCCTCTCCCTCAGTCAGACCCACACTCGGAGAACCGTGCACAGTCCCGGTCTCCGTCTCCCTCGGTCAGCCTCACACTCGGAGCACCGTGCACAGTCCCGGTCTCCGTATCCCTCGGTTAGACCCACACTCGGAGCACCGTGCACAGTCTCCGTCTCCGTATCCCTCGGTCAGACCCACACTCGGAGCACCCTGCACAGTCCCGGTCTCCGTCTCCCTCGGTTAGACCCACACTCGGAGCACCGTGCACAGTCCCGGTCCCCGTATCCCTCGGTCAGACCCACACTCGGAGCACCGTGCACAGTCCCGGTGTCCGTATCCCTCGGTTAGACCCACACTCGGAGCACCGTGCACAGTCCCGGTCCCCGTATCCCTCGGTTAGACCCACACTCGGAGCACCGTGCACAGTCCCGGTCTCCGTATCCCTCGGTTAGACCCACACTCGGAGCACCGTGCACAGTCCCGGTCTCCGTATCCCTCAGTCAAACCGACACTCGGAGCATCGTGCACAGTCCCGGTCTCTGTATCCCTCGGTCAGACCCACACTCGGAGCACCATGCACAGTCCCGGTCTCCGTATCCCTCGGTCAGACCCACACTCGGAGCACCGTGCACAGTCCCGGTCTCCGTATCCCTCGGTCAGACCCACACTCGGAGCATCGTGCACAGTCCCGGTCTCTGTATCCCTCGGTCAGACCCACACTCGGAGCACCGTGCACAGTCCCGGTCTCCGTATCCCTCGGTTAGACCCACACTCGGAGCACCGTGCACAGTCCCGGTCTCCGTATCCCTCGGATAGACACACACTCGGAGCACCGTGCACAGTCCCGGTCTCCGTATCCCTCGGATAGACACACACTCGGAGCACCGTGCACAGTCCCGGTCTCCCTATCCCTCGGTCAGACCCACACTTGGAGCAGCGTGCACAGTCCCGGTCTCCGTGTCCCTCGGTTAGACCCACACGCGGGGCACCATGCACAGTCCCGTTCTCCGTATCCCTCGGTTAGACCCACACTCGGACCACCGTGCACAGTTCCGGTCTCCGTATCCCTCGGTTAGACCCACACTCGGAGCACCGAGCACAGTCCTGATCTCCGTATTCCTCGGTCAGACCCACACTCGGAGCACCGTGCACAGTCCTAGTCTCAGTATTCCTCGGTTAGACCCACACTCGGGGCACCGTGCACAGTCCCGGTCTCCGTAACCCTCGGTCAGACCCACACTCGGAGCACCGTGCACAGTCCCGGTCTCCGTATCCCTCGGTTAGACCCACACTCGGAGCACCGAGCACAGTCCTGGTCTCCGTATTCCTCTGTCACACCCACACTCGGAGCACCGTGCACAGTCCCGGTCTCCGTATCCCTCGCTTTGTCCCACACTCGGAGCACCGTGCACAGTTCCGGTCTCAGTATCCCTCGGTTAGACCCACACTCGGGGCACCGTGCAAAGTCCCGTTCTCCGTATCCCTCGGTTAGACCCACACTCGGAGCACCGTGCACAGTCCCGGTCTCCGCATCCCTCGGTCAGACCCACACTTGGAGCACCGTGCACAGTCCCGGTCTCCGCATCCCTCGGTCAGACCCACACTTGGAGCACCGTGCACAGTCCCGGTCTCCGTATCCCTCGGTCAGACCCACACTCGGAGCACCGAGCACAGTCCCGGTCTCCGCATCCCTAGGTCAGACCCACAGTCGGAGCACTGTGCACAGTCCCGGTCTCCGTATCCCTCGGTCAGACCCACACTCGGAGCACCGTGCACATTCCCGGTCTCGGTTTCCCTCGGTCAGACCCACACTCAGAGCACCGTGCACTGTCCCGGTCTCCGTATCCCTCGGTCAGACCCACACTCGGAGCACCGTGCACAGTCCCGGTCTCCGTATCCCTCGGTTAGACCAACACTTGGAGCACCGTGCACAGTCCCGGTCTCCGTATCCCTCGGTCAGACCCACACTCAGAGCATCGTGCACAGTCCCGGGCTCCGAATCCCTCGGTCAAACCCACACTCGGAGCACCGTGCACAGTCCCGGTCTCCGTATCCCTCGGTCAGACCCATACTCGGAGCACCGTGTACAGTCCCGGTCTCCGTATCCCTCGGTCAGACCCACACTCGGAGCACCGTGCACAGTCCCGGTCTCCGTATCCCTCGGTCAGACCCACACTCGGAGCACCGTGCACAGTCCCGGTCTCCCTATCCCTCGGTCAGACCCACACTCGGAGCACGGTGCACAGTCCCGTTCTCCCTATCACTCGGTTAGACCCACACTCGGAGCACCGTGCACATTCCCGATCTCCGTATCCCTCGGTTAGACTCACACTCAGAGCACCGTGCACAGTCCCAGTCTCCGTATCACTCGGTCAGACCCACACTCGGAGCACCGTGCACAGTGCTGGTCTCCGTATCCCTCGGTTAGTCCCACACTCGGAGCACCGTGCACAGTCCCGGTCTCCGTATCGTTCGGTCAGACCCACACTCGGAGCACCGTGCACAGTCCCCGTCTCCATGTCCCTCGGTTAGACCCACACTCGGTGCACCGTGCACAGTTCCGGTCTCCGTATCCCTCGGTGAGACCCACACTCGGAGCACCTTGCACAGTCCCTGTCTCCGTATCCCTCGGTGAGACCCACACTCAGAGCACCTTGCACAGTCCCTGTCTCCGTATCCCTCGGTTAGACCCACACTCGGAGCATCGTGCACAGTCCCGGTCTCCGTATCCCTCGGTGAGACCCACACTCGGAGCACCGTGCACTGTCCCGGTCTCCGTATCCCTCAGTCAAACCGACACTCGGAGCACCGTGCACAGTTCCGGTCTCCGTATCCCTCGGTGAGACCCACACTCGGAGCACCTTGCACAGTCCCTGTCTCCGTATCCCTCGGTGAGACCCACACTCAGAGCACCTTGCACAGTCCCTGTCTCCGTATCCCTCGGTTAGACCCACACTCGGAGCATCGTGCACAGTCCCGGTCTCCGTATCCCTCGGTGAGACCCACACTCGGAGCACCGTGCACTGTCCCGGTCTCCGTATCCCTCAGTCAAACCGACACTCGGAGCACCGTGCACAGTTCCGGTCTCCGTATCCCTCGGTGAGACCCACACTCGGAGCACCTTGCACAGTCCCTGTCTCCGTATCCCTCGGTGAGACCCACACTCAGAGCACCTTGCACAGTCCCGGTCTCCGTGTCCCTCGGTTAGACCCACACTCGGAGCACCGTGCACAGTCCCGGTCTCCGTATCCCTCGGATAGACACACACTCGGAGCACCGTGCACAGTCCCGGTCTCCCTATCCCTCGGTCAGACCCACACTTGGAGCAGCGTGCACAGTCCCGGTCTCCGTGTCCCTCGGTTAGACCCACACTCGGAGCACCGTGCACAGTCCCGGTCTCCGTATCCCTCGGTTAGACACACACTCGGAGCACCGTGCACAGTCCCGGTCTCCGGATCCCTCGGTTAGTCCCACACTCGGAGCACCGTGCACAGTCCCGGTCTCTGTTACCCTCGGTGAGACCCACACTCGGAGCACCGTGCACAGTCCCGGTCTCAGTATCCGTCGGTTAGACCCATACTCGGAGCACCGTGCACATTCCAGGTCTCCGTATCCCTCGGTCAGACCCACAGTCGGAGCACCGTGCGCAGTCCCGGTCTCCGTATCCCTCGGTCAGACCCACACTCGGAGCACCGTGCACAGTCCAGGTCTCCGTATCCCTCAGTCAGACACACACGCGGAGCACCGTGCACAGTCCCGGTCTCCGTTTCGCTCGGTCAGACCCACACTCGGAGCACCGTGCACAGTCCCGGTCTCCGTATCCCTCGCTTTGTCCCACACTCGGAGCACCGTGCACAGTCCCGGTCTCCGTATCCCTTGCTTTGTCCCACACTCGGAGCACCGTGCACAGTCCCGGTCTCCGTATCCCTCGCTTTGTCCCACACTCGGAGCACCGTGCACAGTCCCGGTCTCCGTATCCCTTGCTTTGTCCCACACTCGGAGCACCGTGCACAGTCCCGTTCTCCGTATCCCTCGGTTAGACCCACACTCGGAGCACCGTGCACAGTCCCGGTCTCTGTATCCCTCGGTTAGAACCACACTGGGAGCACCGTGCACAGTCCCGGTCTCCGTATCCCTCGGTTAGACTCACACTCGGAGCACCGTGCACAGACCGGGTCTCCGTATCCCTCGGTCAGACCCACACTCGGAGCATCGTGCACAGTCCCGACCCCCATATCCCTCGGTCAGACCCACACTCGGAGCACCGTGCACAGTCCCGTTCTCTGTATCCCTCGGTCAGACCCACACTCGGGGCACCGTGCACAGTCCCGTTCTCCGTATCTCTCGGTCAGACCCACACTCGGTGCACCGTGCACAGTCCCGGTCTCCGTATCCCTCGGTTAGACCCACACTCGGAGCACCGAGCACTGTACTGGTCTCCGTATTCCTCTGTCAGACCCACACTCGGAGCACCGTGCACAGTCCCGGTCTCCGTATCCCTCGGTTAGACTCACACTCGGAGCACCGTGCACAGTCCCGGTCTCCGTGTCCCTCGGTTAGACCCACACTCGGAGCACTGTGCACAGTCCCGGTCTCCGTATCCCTCAGTTAGACACACACTCGGAGCACCGTGCACAGTCCCGGTCTCCGTATCCCTCGGTTAGTCCCACACTCGGAGCACCGTGCACAGTCCCGGTCTGTGTTACCCTCGGTGAGACCCACACTCGGAGCACCGTGCACAGTCCCGGTCTCAGTATCCCTCGGTTGGACCCACACTCGGAGCACCGTGCACATTCCAGGTCTCTGTATCCCTCGGTCAGACCCACAGTCGGAGCACCGTGCGCAGTCCCGGTCTCCGTATCCCTCGGTTAGACCAACACTGGGAGCACCGTGCACAGTCCCGGTCTCTGTATCCCTTGGTCAGACCCACACTCGGAGCCCCGTGCACAGTCCCGGTCTCCGTATCCCTCGGTTGGACCCACACTCGGAGCACCGTGCACAGTCCCGGTCTCCTTATCCCTCGGTCAGACCCACAGTCGGAGCACCGTGCACAGTCCCGGTCTCCGTATCCCTCAGTTAGACCCACACTCGGAGCACCGTGCACAGTCCCGGTCTCCCTATCCCTCGGTTAGACCCACACTCGGAGCACCGTGCACAGTCCCGGTCTCCTTATCCCTCGGTTAGACCCACACTCGGAGCACCGTGCACAGTCCCGGTCTCCCTATCCCTCGGTTAGACCCACACTCGGAGCACCGTGCACAGTCCCGGTCTCCATATCCCTTGGTCAGACCCACACTCGGAGCACCGTGCACAGTCCCGGTCTCCGTATCCCTCGGTTAGACCCACACTCGGAGCACCATGCACAGTCCTGATCTCCGTATCCCTCGGTCAGACCCACACTCGGAGCACCGTGCACAGTCCCGGTCTCCGTATTCCTCTGTCAGACCCACACTCGGAGCACCGTGCACAGTCCCAGTCTCAGTATCCCTCGGTTAGACCCACACTCGGGGCACCGTGCACAGTCCCGTTCTCCGTATCCCTCGGTTAGACCCACACTCGGAGCACCGTGCACAGTTCCGGTCTCCGTATCCCTCGGTTAGACCCACACTCGGAGCACCGAGCACAGTCCTGATCTCCGTATTCCTCTGTCAGACCCACACTCGGAGCACCGTGCACAGTCCCAGTCTCAGTATTCCTCGGTTAGACCCACACTCGGGGCACCGTGCACAGTCCCGGTCTCCCTATCCCTCGGTCAGACCCACACTCGGAGCACCGTGCACAGTCCCGGTCTCCGTAACCTTCGGTCAGACCCACACTCGGATCACCGTGCACAGTCCCGTTCTCCGTATCCCTCGGTTAGACCCACACTCGGAGCACCGAGCACAGTCCTGGTCTCCGTATTCCTCTGTCAGACCCACACTCGGAGCACCGTGCACAGTCCCGGTCTCCATATCCCTCGGTTAGACTCACACTCGGAGCACCGTGCACCGTCCTGGTCTCCGTATCCCTCGGTCAGACCCACAGTCGGAGCACCGTGCACAGTCCCGGTCTCCGTATCCCTCGGTGAGACCCACACTCGGAACACCGTGCACAGTCCCGGTCTCTGTATCCCTCGGTTAAACCCACACTCGGAGCACGGTGCAAAGTCCCGGTCTCCGTATCCCTCGGTTAGACCCACACTCGGAGCACCGTGCACCATCCTGGTCTCCGTATCCCTCGGTCAGACCCACACTCGTAGCACCGTGCACAGTCCCCATCTCCGTATCCCTCTGTTAGACCCACACTCGGAGCACCGTGCACAGTCCCAGTCTCCGTATCCCTCGGTTAGATCCACACTCGGAGCACCGTGCACAGTCCCGGTCTCCGTATCCCTCGGTTAGACCCACACTCGGAGCACCGTGCACAGCCCCGGTCTCCGTATCCCTCGGTCAGATCCACACTCGGAGCACCGTGCACAGTCCCGGTCTCCGTATCCCTCGGTCAGACCCACACTCGGAGCACCGTGCTTAGTCCCAGTCTCCGTATCCCTCGGGTAGACCCACACTGGGAGCACCGTGCACAGTCCCGGTCTCCGTATCCCTCGGTTAGACCCACACTCGGACACCGTGCACAGTCCCGGTCTCCGTATCCCTCGGTCAGACCCACACTCGGAGCACCGTGCACAGTCCCGGTCTCCGTATCCCTCGGTTAGACCCATACTCGGAGCCCCGTGCACAGTCCCGGACTCCGTATCCCTCGGTTAGACCCACACTCGGAGCACCGTGCACAGTCCCGGTCTCTGTATCCCTCGGTCGGACCCACACTCGGAGCATCGTGCACAGTCTCGGTCTCAGTATCCCTCGGTTAGACCCACACTCGGAGCACCGTGCACAGTCCCGGTCTCCGTATCCCTCGGTTAGACCCACAATCGGAGCACCGTGCACAGTCCCGGTCTCCGTATCCCTCGGTCAGACCCACACTCGGAGCACCATGCACAGTTCCGGTCTCCGTATCCCTCGCTTTATCCCACACTCGGAGCACCGTGCACAGTCCCGGTCTCCCTATCCCTCGGTCAGACCCACACTCGGAGCACCTTGCACAGTTCCGGTCTCAGTATCCCTCGGTTAGACCCACACTCGGAGCACCGTGCACATTCCCGTTCTCCGTATCCCTTGTTCAGTCCCACACTCGGAGCACCGTGCACAGTTCCGGTCTCAGTATCCCTCGGTTAGACCCACAATCGGAGCACCGTGCACAGTCCCGGTCTCCGTATCCCTCGCTTTATCCCACACTCGGAGCACCGTGCACATTCCCGGTCTACGTATCCCTCGGTCAGACACACACTCGGAGCACCGTGCACAGTCCCGGTCTCCGTATCCCTCAGTTAGACCCACACTCGGAGCACCGTGCACAGTCCCGGTCTCCCTATCCCTCGGTTAGACCCACACTCGGAGCACCGTGCACAGTCCCGGTCTCCATATCCCTCAGTTAGACCCACACTCGGAGCACCGTGCACAGTCCCGGTCTCCCTATCCCTCGGTTAGACCCACACTCGGAGCACCGTGCACAGTCCCGGTCTCCATATCCCTCGGTCAGACCCACACTCGGAGCACCGTGCACAGTCCCGGTCTCCGTATCCCTCGGTTAGACCCACACTCGGAGCACCATGCACAGTCCTGATCTCCGTATCCCTCGGTCAGACCCACACTCGGAGCACCGTGCACAGTCCCGGTCTCCGTATTCCTCTGTCAGACCCACACTCGGAGCACCGTGCACAGTCCCAGTCTCAGTATCCCTCGGTCAGACCCACACTCGGAGCACCGTGCACCGTCCTGGTCTCCGTATTCCTCTGTCAGACCCACACTCGGAGCACCGTGCACAGTCCCGGTCTCCGTATTCCTCTGTCAGACCCACACTCGGAGCACCGTGCACAGTCCCGGTCTCCGTATCCCTCGGTTAGACCCACACTCGGAGCACCGTGCACAATCCCGGTCTCCCTATCCCTCGGTCAGACCCACACTCGGAGCACCGTGCACAGTCCCGGTCTCCGTATTCCTCTGTCAGACCCACACTCGGAGCACCGTGCACAGTCCCGGTCTCCGTATCCCTCGGTTAGACCCACACTCGGGGCACCGTGCACAGTCCCGTTCTCCGTATCCCTCGGTTAGACCCACACTCGGACCACCGTGCACAGTTCCGGTCTCCGTATCCCTCGGTTAGACCCACACTCGGAGCACCGAGCACAGTCCTGATCTCCGTATTCCTCTGTCAGACCCACACTCGGAACACCGTGCACAGTCCCAGTCTCAGTAATCCTCGGTTAGACCCACACTCGGAGCACCGTGCACAGTCCAGGTCTCCGTAACCCTCGGTCAGACCCACACTCGGAGCACCGTGCACAGTCCCGTTCTCCGTATCCCTCGGTTAGACCCACACTCGGAGCACCGAGCACAGTCCTGGTCTCCGTATTCCTCTGTCAGACCCACACTCGGAGCACCGTGCACAGTCCCGGTCTCCGTATCCCTCGGTTAGACTCACACTCGGAGCACCGTGCACCGTCCTGGTCTCCGTATCCCTCGGTCAGACCCACAGTCGGAGCACCGTGCACAGTCCCGGTCTCCGTATCCCTCGGTGAGACCCACACTCGGAACACCGTGCACAGTCCCGGTCTCTGTATCCCTCGGTTAAACCCACACTCGGAGCACGGTGCAAAGTCCCGGTCTCCGTATCCCTCGGTTAGACCCACACTCGGAGCACCGTGCACCATCCTGGTCTCCGTATCCCTCGGTCAGACCCACACTCGTAGCACCGTGCACAGTCCCCATCTCCGTATCCCTCGGTTAGACCCACACTCGGAGCACCGTGCACAGTCCCAGTCTCCGTATCCCTCGGTTAGATCCACACTCGGAGCACCGTGCACAGTCCCGGTCTCCGTATCCCTCGGTTAAACCCACACTCGGAGCACCGTGCACAGCCCCGGTCTCCGTATCCCTCGGTCAGATCCACACTCGGAGCACCGTGCACAGTCCCGGTCTCCGTATCCCTCGGTCAGACCCACACTCGGAGCACCGTGCTTAGTCCCAGTCTCCGTATCCCTCGGGTAGACCCACACTGGGAGCACCGTGCACAGTCCCGGTCTCCGTATCCCTCGGTCAGACCCACACTCGGAGCACCGTGCACAGTCCCGGTCTCCGTATCCCTCGGTTAGACCCATACTCGGAGCCCCGTGCACAGTCCCGGACTCCGTATCCCTCGGTTAGACCCACACTCGGAGCACCGTGCACAGTCCCGGTCTCTGTATCCCTCGGTCAGACCCACACTCGGAGCATCGTGCACAGTCTCGGTCTCAGTATCCCTCGGTTAGACCCACACTCGGAGCACCGTGCACAGTCCCGGTCTCCGTATCCCTCGGTTAGACCCACAATCGGAGCACCGTGCACAGTCCCGGTCTCCGTATCCCTCGGTCAGACCCACACTCGGAGCACCATGCACAGTTCCGGTCTCCGTATCCCTCGCTTTATCCCACACTCGGAGCACCGTGCACAGTCCCGGTCTCCCTATCCCTCGGTCAGACCCACACTCGGAGCACCTTGCACAGTTCCGGTCTCAGTATCCCTCGGTTAGACCCACACTCGGAGCACCGTGCACATTCCCGTTCTCCGTATCCCTTGTTCAGTCCCACACTCGGAGCACCGTGCACAGTTCCGGTCTCAGTATCCCTCGGTTAGACCCACAATCGGAGCACCGTGCACAGTCCCGGTCTCCGTATCCCTCGCTTTATCCCACACTCGGAGCACCGTGCACATTCCCGGTCTACGTATCCCTCGGTCAGACACACACTCGGAGCACCGTGCACAGTCCCGGTCTCAGTATCCCTCGGTCAGGCCCACACTCAGAGCACTGTGCACAGTCCCGGTCTCAGTATCCCTCGGTCAGACCCACACTCGGAGCACCGTGCACAGTCCCGGTCTACGTATCCCTCGGTTAGAACCACACTCGGAGCACCGTGCACAGTCCCGGTCTCCGCATCCCTCGGTCAGACCCACACTCGGAGCACCGTGCACAGTCCCGGTCTCCGTATCCCTCGGTCAGACCCACACTCGGAGCACCGTGCACAGTCCCGGTCTCCATATCCCTCGGTCAGACCCACACTCGGAGCACCGTGCACAGTCCCGGTCTCCGTATCCCTCGGTCACACCCACACTCGGAGCACCGTGCACAGTCCCGGTCTCCGTATCCCTCGGTTAGACCCACACTCGGAGCACCGTGCACAGTCCCGGGCTGCGTATCCCTTGGTTAGTCCCACACTCGGAGCACCGTGCACAGTCCCGGTCTCCGTATCCCTCGGTTAGAACCACACTCGGAGCACCGAGCACAGTCCCGGTCTCCGTATCCCTCGGTTAGACCCACACTCGGAGCACAGTGCACAGTCCCGGTCTCAGTATCCCTCGGTTAGACCCACACTCGGGGCACCGTGCACAGTCCTGGTCTCCGTATTCCTCTGTCAGGCCAACACTCGGAGCACCGTGCACAGTCCCGGTCTCCGTATCCCTCGGTTAGGCTCACACTCGGAGCACCGAGCACAGTCCCGGTCTCCGTTTCCCTCTGTTAGACCCACACTCGGAGCACCATGCACCGTCCTGGTCTACGTATCCCTCGGTCAGACCCACACTCGTAGCACCGTGCACAGTCTCCGTCTCCGTATCCCTCGGTCAGACCCACACTCGGAGCACCGTGCACAGTCCCGGTCTCCGTATCCCTCGGTCAGACCCACACTCGGAGCACCGTGCACAGTCCCGGTCTCCGTGTCCCTCGGTCAGACCCACACTCGGTGCCCCGTGCACAGTCCCGGTCTCCCTATCCCACGGTCAGACACACCCTCGGAGCACCGTGCACAGTCCCGGTCTCCGTATCCCTCGGTCAGACCCACACTCGGAGCACCGTGCACAGTCCCGGTCTCCGTATCCCTCGGTCAGACCCACACTCGGAGCACCGTGCACAGACCCGGTCTCCGTATCCCTCGGTCAGACCCACACTCGGAGCACCGTGCACAGTCCCGGTCTCTGTATCCCTCGGTTAGACCCACACTCGGAGCACCGTGCACAGTCCCAGTCTCCGTATCCGTTCGTCAGACCCACACTCGGAGCACTGTCCACAGTCCCGGTCTCCGTATCCCTCGGTCAGACCCACACTCGGAGCACCGTGCACAGTCCCGGTCTCCGTATCCCTCGCTTTGTCCCACACTCGGAGCACCGTGCGCAGTCCCGGTCTCCATATCCCTCGGTCAGACCCACACTCGGAGCACCGTGCACAGTCCCGGTCTCCGTATCCCTCGGTTAGTCCCACACTCGGAGCACCGTGCACAGTCCCGGTCTCCGTATCCCTCGGTTAGTCCCACACTCGGAGCACCGTGCACAGTCCCGGTCTCCATATCCCTCAGTTAGACCAACACTGGGAGCACCGTGCACACTCCCGGTCTCCGTATACCTCGGTTAGACCCACACTCGGAGCACCGTGCACAGTCCCAGTCTCCGTATCCCTCGGTCAGACCCACACTCGGAGCACCGTGCACAGTCCCGGTCTCCGTATCCCTCGGTTAGACCCACACTCAGAGCACCGTGCACAGTCCCAGTCTCCGTATCCCTCGTTCAGACCCACACTCGGAGCACCGTGCACAGTCCCGGTCTCTGTATCCCTCGGTTAGATCCACACTCGGAGCCCCGTGCACAGTCCCGGTCTCCATATCCCTCGTTCAGACCCACACTCGGAGCACCGTGCACAGTCCTGGTCTCCGTATCCCTCGGTCAGACCCACACTCGGAGCACCGTGCACAGTCCCGGTCTCTGTATCCCTCGGTTAGATCCACACTCGGAGCCCCGTGTACAGTCCCGGTCTCCGTATCCCTCGGTTAGTACCACACTCGGAGCACCGTGCACAGTCCCGGTCTCCGTATCCCTCGGTTAGACCCACACTCAGAGCACCGTGCACAGTCCCGGTCTCCGTATACCTCGGTTAGACCCACACTCGAAGCACCGTGCACAGTCCGCTCTCCGTATCCCTCGGTCAGACCCACACTCGGAGCACCGTGCACAGTCCCGCTCTCCGTGTCCCTCGGTCAGACCCACACTCGGAGCACCGTGCACAGTCCCGGTCTCCATATCCCTCGGTCAGACCCACACTCGGAGCACCGTGCACAGTCCCGGTCTCCGTATCCCTCGGTCAGACCCACACACGGAGCACCGTGCACAGTCCCGGTCTCTGTATCCCTCGGTTAGATCCACACTCGGAGCCCCGTGCACAGTCCCGGTCTCCGTATCCCTCGTTCAGACCCACACTCGGAGCACCGTGCACAGTCCTGGTCTCCGTATCCCTCGGTCAGACCCACACTCGGAGCACCGTGCACAGTCCCGGTCTCTATCCCTCTGTTAGATCCACACTCGGAGCCCCGTGTACAGTCCCGGTCTCCGTATCCCTCGGTTAGTACCACACTCGGAGCACCGTGCACAGTCCTGGTCTCCGAATCCCTCGGTTAGACCCACACTCGGAGCACTGTACACAGTCCCGGTCTCCGTATCCCTCGTTCAGACCCACACTCGGAGCACCGTGCACAGTCCCGG
Organism: Scyliorhinus torazame; assembly: GCF_047496885.1. NCBI lineage: Eukaryota > Metazoa > Chordata > Chondrichthyes > Carcharhiniformes > Scyliorhinidae > Scyliorhinus > Scyliorhinus torazame. The sequence continues at coordinate 85,103,893 of NC_092729.1, read as the reverse complement.
TCTCCGTATCCCTCGGTCAGACCCACACTCGGAGCACCGTGCACAGTCCCGGTCTCCGTATCCCTCGGTTAGACCCACACTCGGAGCACCGTGCACAGTCCCGGTCTCCGTATCCCTCGGTTAGACCCACACTCGGAGCACCGTGCACAATCCCGGTCTCTGTATCCCTCGGTTAGACCCACACTCGGAGCACCGTGCACAGTCCCGGTCTCCGTATCACTCAGTTAGACCCACACTCGGAGCACCGTGCACAGTCCCGGTCTCCGTATCACTCAGTTAGACCCACACTCGGAGCACCGTGCACAGTCCCGGTCTCCCTATCCCTCGGTCAGACCCACACTCGGAGCACCATGCACAGTCCCGGTCCCCGTATCCCTCGGACAGACCCACACTTGGAGCACCGTGCACAGTCCCGGTCCCCGTATCCCTCGGTCAGACCCACACTCGGAGCACCGTGCACAGTCCCGGTCTCCGTATCCCTCGGTTAGACCCACACTTGGAGCACCGTGCACAGTCCCGGTCTCCGTATCCCTCGGTCAGACCCACACTTGGAGCACCGTGCACATTCCCGGTCCCCGTATCCCTCGGTCAGACCCACACTCGGAGCACCGTGCACAGTCCCGGTCTCCGTATCCCTCGGTTAGACCCACACTTGGAGCACCGTGCACAGTCCCGGTCTCCGTATCCCTCGGTCAGACCCACACACGGAGCACCGTGCACAGTCCCGGTCTCCGTATCCCTCGGTCAGACCCACACTCGGAGCACCGAGCACAGTCCCGGTCTCCGTAACCCTCGGTTAGACCCACACTCGGAGCACCGTGCACAGTCCCGGTCTCCCTATCCCTCGGTCAGACCCACACTCGGAGCACCGTGCACAGTCCCGGTCTCCGTATCCCTCGGTTAGACCCACACACGGAGCACCGTGCACAGTCCCGGTCTCCGTATCCCTCGGTTAGTCCCACACTCGGAGCACCGTCGACACAGTCACGCGCACACACAAACACACACAGACATGCTCCCAGGCACACAGTGCTTCATTGACGCATTGCCCAGTGTTGACTGCCAGGGCTCAAGGCTTTTATTGAGTCAGCGATGTGACCTAATGCTCCAGGGGCTGAGCAAACACAGATAGTCTGACGGGGAGCTTGGAAAACTCTTCTAATTTCTCAGCCACCATGCAGTGTGCACTCTTACTGTTACTGACCGTCCTTCTCGTGCCGCTCGTCGATCTGAGACAATGTCATCCTGGTCAGTGTGCGCTTGTAATGTGTGTGTGTGTGTGAATGTGTGTGTTTGAGTGTGTGTTTCTGCGTGTGTGTCTGTACGTGTGAGTGGGAGTGTTTGATGGGGACAGTGTAGAGGGAGATTTACTCTGTATCTAACCCCGTGCTGTACCTGTCCTGGGAGTGTTTGATGGGGACAGTGTAGAGGGAGCTTTACTCTGTATCTAACCCCGTGCTGTACCTGTCCTGGGAGTGTTTGATGGGGACAGTGTAGAGGGAGCTTTACTCTGTATCTAACCCCGTGCTGTACCTGTCCTGGGAGTGTTTGATGGGGACAGTGTAGAGGGAGCTTTACTCTGTATCTAACCCCGTGCTGTACCTGTCCTGGGAGTGTTTGATGAGGACAGTGTAGAGGGAGCTTTACTCTGTATCTAACACCATGCTGTACCTGTCCTGGGAGTGTTTGATGGGGACAGTGTAGAGGGAGCTTTACTCTGTATCTAACACCATGCTGTACCTGTCCTGGGAGTGTTTGATGGGGACAGTGTAGAGGGAGCTTTACTCTGTATCTAACCCCGTGCTGTACCTGTCCGGGGAGTGTTTGATGAGGACAGTGTAGAGGGAGATTTACTCTGTATCTAACCCCGTGCTGTACCTTTCCTGGGATTGTTTGATGGGGACGGTGTAGAGGGAGCTTTACTCTGTATCTAACCCCGGGCTGTACCTGTCCTGGGAGTGTTTGATGGGGACAGTGTAGAGGGAGCTTTACTCTGTATCTAACCCCGTGCTGTACCTGTCCTGGGAGTGTTTGATGAGGACAGTGTAGAGGGAGCTTTACTCTGTATCTAACACCATGCTGTACCTGTCCTGGGAGTGTTTGATGGGGACAGTGTAGAGGGAGCTTTACTCTGTATCTAACACCATGCTGTACCTGTCCTGGGAGTGTTTGATGGGGACAGTGTAGAGGGAGCTTTACTCTGTATCTAGCCCCGTGCTGTACCTGCCCTGGGAGTGTTTGATGGGGACAGTGTAGAGGGAGCTTTACTCTGTATCTAACCCCGTGCTGTACCTGTCCTGGGAGTGTTTGATGAGAACAGTGTAGAGGGAGCTTTACTCTGTATCTAACACCATGCTGTACCTGTCCTGGGAGTGTTTGATGGGGACAGTGTAGAGGGAGCTTTACTCTGTATCTAACACCATGCTGTACCTGTCCTGGGAGTGTTTGATTGGGACAGTGTAAAGGGAGCTTTACTCTGTATCTAGCCCCGTGCTGTACCTGCCCTGGGAGTGTTTGATGGGGACAGTGTAGAGGGAGCTTTACTCTGTATCTAACCCCGTGCTGTACCTGTCCTGGGAGTGTTTGATGGGGACAGTTTACAGGGAGCTTTACTCAGTATCTAACCCCGTGCTGTACCTGTCCTGGGAGTGCTTGATGGGGGACAGTGTAGAGGGAGCTTTACTCTGTATCTAACCCCGTGCTGTACCTGCCCTGGGAGTGTTTGATGGGGACAGTGTAGAGGGAGCTTTACTCTGTATCTAACCCCGTGCTGTTCCTGTCCTGGGAGTGTTTGATGGGGACAGTGTAGAGGGAGCTTTACTCTGTACCTAACCCCGTGCTGTACCTGTCCTGAGAGTGTTTGATGGGGGCAGTGTAGAGGGAGCTTTACTCTGTATCTAACCCCGTGCTGTACCTGTCCTGGGTGTGTTTGATGGGGACAGTGTAGAGGGAGCTTTACTGTGTATCTAACCCCGTGCTGTACCTGTCCTGGGAGTGTTTGATGGGGACAGTGTAGAGGGAGCTTTACTGTGTATCTAACCCCGTGCTGTACCTGTCCTGGGAGTGTTTGATGGGGGCAGTGTAGAGGGAGCTCTACTCTGTATCTAACCCCGTGCTGTACCTGTCCTGGGATTGTTTGATGGCGATAGTGTAGAGGGAGCTTTACTCTGTATCTAACCCCGTGCTGTACATGTCCTGGGAGTGTCTGCTGGGGACAGTGTAGAGGGAACTTTACTCTGTATCTAACCCCGTGCTGTGCCTGCCCTGGGAGTGTTTGATGGGGACAGTGTAGAGGGAGCTTTACTCTGTATCTAACCCCGTGCTGTTCCTGTCCTGGGAGTGTTTGATGGGGACAGTGTAGAGGGAGCTTTACTCTGTATCTAACCCCGTGCTGTTCCTGTCCTGGGAGTGTTTGATGGGGACAGTGTAGAGGGAGCTTTACTCTGTATCTAACACCGTGCTGTACCTGTCCTGGGTGTGGTGGTGGGGACAGTGTAGAGGGAGCTTGACTCTGTATCTAACCCTGTGCTGTACCTGTCCTGGGTGTGTTTGATGGGGACAGTGTAGAGGGAGCTTTACTCTGTATCTAACCCCGTGCTGTTCCTGTCCTGGGAGTGTTTGATGGGGACAGTGTAGAGGGAGCTTTACTCTGTATCTAACATCGTGCTGTTCCTGTCCTGGGAGTGGTGGTGGGGACAGTGTAGAGGGAGCTTTACTCTGTATCTAACCCCGTGCTGTTCCTGTCCTGGGAGTGTTTGATGGGGACAGTGTAGAGGGAGCTTTACTCTGTATCTAATCCCGTGCTGTACCTGTCCTGGGAGTGTTTGATGGGGACAGTGTAGAGGGAGGTTTACTCTGTATCTAAGCCCGTGCTGCACCTGTCCTGGGAGTGTTTGATGGGGACAGTGTAGAGGGAGGTTTGCTCTGTATCTAACCCCGTGCTGTACCTGTCCTGGGAGTGTTTGATGGGGACAGTGTAGAGGGAGCTTTACTCTGTATCTAACCCTGTGCTGTACCTGTCCTGGGATTGTCCGATGGAGACAGTGTAGAGGGAGCTTTACTCTGTATCTAACCCCGTGCTGTCCCTGTCCTGGGAGTGTTTGATGGGGACAGTGTAGAGGGAGCTTTACTCTGTATCTAACCCCGTGCTGTACCTGTCCTGGGAGTGTTTAATGGGAACAGTGTAGAGGGAGCTTTACGCTGTATCTACCCCGTGCTGTACCAGTCCTGGGAGTGTGTGATGGGGACAGTGTAGAGGGAGCTTTACTCTGTATCTAACCCTGTGCTGTACCTGTCCTGGGTGTGTTTGATGGGGACAGTGTAGAGGGAGCTTTACTCTGTATCTAACCCCGTGCTGTTCCTGTCCTGGGAGTGTTTGATGGGGACAGTGTAGAGGGAGCTTTACTCTGTATCTAACACCGTGCTGTTCCTGTCCTGGGAGTGGTGGTGGGGACAGTGTAGAGGGAGCTTTACTCTGTATCTAACCCCGTGCTGTTCCTGTCCTGGGAGTGTTTGATGGGGACAGTGTAGAGGGAGCTTTACTCTGTATCTAATCCCGTGCTGTACCTGTCCTGGGAGTGTTTGATGGGGACAGTGTAGAGGGAGGTTTGCTCTGTATCTAACCCCGTGCTGTACCTGTCCTGGGAGTGTTTGATGGGGACAGTGTAGAGGGAGCTTTACTCTGTATCTAACCCTGTGCTGTACCTGTCCTGGGATTGTCCGATGGAGACAGTGTAGAGGGAGCTTTACTCTGTATCTAACCCCGTGCTGTACCTGTCCTGGGAGTGTTTGATGGGGACAGTGTAGAGGGAGCTTTACTCTGTATCTAACCCCGTGCTGTACCTGTCCTGGAAGTGTTTAATGGGAACAGTGTAGAGGGAGATTTACTCTGTATCTACCCCGTGCTGTACCAGTCCTGGGAGTGTGTGATGGGGACAGTGTAGAGGGAGCATTACTCTGTGTCTAACCCCGTGCTGTCCCTGTCCTGGGAGTGTTTGATGGGGACAGTGTAGAGGGAGCTTTACTCTGTATCTAACCCCGTGCTGTACCTGTCCTGGGAGTGTTTGATGGGGACAGTGTAGAGGGAGCTTTACTCTGTATCTAACCCCGTGCTGTACCTGTCCTGGGAGTGTTTTATGGGGACAGTGTAGAGGGAGCTTTACTCTGTATCTAACCCTGTGCTGTACCTGTCCTGGGAGTGTTTGATGGGGACAGTGCAGAGGGAACATTACTCTGTATCTAACCCCGTGCTGTACCTGTCCTGGGAGTGTTTGATGGGGACAGTGTAGAGGGAGCATTACTCTGTATCTAACCCCGTGCTGTACCTGTCCTGGGAGTGTTTGATGGGGACGGTGCAGAGGGAGCTTTGCTCTGTATCTAACCCCGGGCTGTACCTGTCCTGGGAGTGTTTGATGGGGACAGTGTAGAGGGAGCTTTACTCTGTATCTAACCCCGTGCTGTACCTGTCCTGGGAGTGTTTGATGAGGACAGTGTAGAGGGAGCTTTACTCTGTATCTAACACCATGCTGTACCTGTCCTGGGAGTGTTTGATGGGGACAGTGTAGAGGGAGCTTTACTCTGTATCTAACACCATGCTGTACCTGTCCTGGGAGTGTTTGATGGGGACAGTGTAGAGGGAGCTTTACTCTGTATCTAGCCCCGTGCTGTACCTGCCCTGGGAGTGTTTGATGGGGACAGTGTAGAGGGAGCTTTACTCTGTATCTAACCCCGTGCTGTACCTGTCCTGGGAGTGTTTGATGGGGACAGTTTACAGGGAGCTTTACTCAGTATCTAACCCCGTGCTGTACCTGTCCTGGGAGTGCTTGATGGGGGACAGTGTAGAGGGAGCTTTACTCTGTATCTAACCCCGTGCTGTACCTGACCTGTGAGTGTTTGATGGGGACAGTGTAGAGGGAGCTTTACTCTGTACCTAACCCCGTGCTGTACCTGTCCTGAGAGTGTTTGATGGGGGCAGTGTAGAGGGAGCTTTACTCTGTATCTAACCCCGTGCTGTACCTGTCCTGGGTGTGTTTGATGGGGACAGTGTAGAGGGAGCTTTACTCTGTATCTAACCCCGTGCTGTACCTGTCCTGGGAGTGTTTGATGGGGACAGTGTAGAGGGAGCTTTACTGTGTATCTAACCCCGTGCTGTACCTGTCCTGGGAGTGTTTGATGGGGACAGTGTAGAGGGAGCTCTACTCTGTATCTAACCCCGTGCTGTACCTGTCCTGGGATTGTTTGATGGCGATAGTGTAGAGGGAGCTTTACTCTGTATCTAACCCCGTGCTGTACCTGTCCTGGGAGTGTCTGCTGGGGACAGTGTAGAGGGAACTTTACTCTGTATCTAACCCCGTGCTGTGCCTGCCCTGGGAGTGTTTGATGGGGACAGTGTAGAGGGAGCTTTACTCTGTATCTAACCCCGTGCTGTTCCTGTCCTGGGAGTGTTTGATGGGGACAGTGTAGAGGGAGCTTTACTCTGTATCTAACCCCGTGCTGTTCCTGTCCTGGGAGTGTTTGATGGGGACAGTGTAGAGGGAGCTTTACTCTGTATCTAACACCGTGCTGTACCTGTCCTGGGTGTGGTGGTGGGGACAGTGTAGAGGGAGCTTGACTCTGTATCTAACCCTGTGCTGTACCTGTCCTGGGTGTGTTTGATGGGGACAGTGTAGAGGGAGCTTTACTCTGTATCTAACCCCGTGCTGCCTGTCCTGGGAGTGTTTGATGGGGACAGTGTAGAGGGAGCTTTACTCTGTATCTAACATCGTGCTGTTCCTGTCCTGGGAGTGGTGGTGGGGACAGTGTAGAGGGAGCTTTACTCTGTATCTAACCCCGTGCTGTTCCTGTCCTGGGAGTGTTTGATGGGGACAGTGTAGAGGGAGCTTTACTCTGTATCTAATCCCGTGCTGTACCTGTCCTGGGAGTGTTTGATGGGGACAGTGTAGAGGGAGGTTTACTCTGTATCTAAGCCCGTGCTGTACCTGTCCTGGGAGTGTTTGATGGGGACAGTGTAGAGGGAGGTTTGCTCTGTATCTAACCCCGTGCTGTACCTGTCCTGGGAGTGTTTGATGGGGACAGTGTAGAGGGAGCTTTACTCTGTATCTAACCCTGTGCTGTACCTGTCCTGGGATTGTCCGATGGAGACAGTGTAGAGGGAGCTTTACTCTGTATCTAACCCCGTGCTGTCCCTGTCCTGGGAGTGTTTGATGGGGACAGTGTAGAGGGAGCTTTACTCTGTATCTAACCCCGTGCTGTACCTGTCCTGGGAGTGTTTAATGGGAACAGTGTAGAGGGAGCTTTACTCTGTATCTACCCCGTGCTGTACCAGTCCTGGGAGTGTGTGATGGGGACAGTGTAGAGGGAGCTTTACTCTGTATCTAACCCTGTGCTGTACCTGTCCTGGGTGTGTTTGATGGGGACAGTGTAGAGGGAGCTTTACTCTGTATCTAACCCCGTGCTGTACCTGTCCTGGGAGTGTTTGATGGGGACAGTGTCGAGGGAGCTTTACTCTGTATCTAACCCCGTGCTGTTCCTGTCCTGGGAGTGTTTGATGGGGACAGTGTAGAGGGAGCTTTACTCTCTATCTAACACCGTGCTGTTCCTGTCCTGGGAGTGGTGGTGGGGACAGTGTAGAGGGAGCTTTACTCTGTATCTAACCCCGTGCTGTTCCTGTCCTGGGAGTGTTTGATGGGGACAGTGTAGAGGGAGCTTTACTCTGTATCTAATCCCGTGCTGTACCTGTCCTGGGAGTGTTTGATGGGGACAGTGTAGAGGGAGGTTTGCTCTGTATCTAACCCCGTGCTGTACCTGTCCTGGGAGTGTTTGATGGGGACAGTGTAGAGGGAGCTTTACTCTGTATCTAACCCTGTGCTGTACCTGTCCTGGGATTGTCCGATGGAGACAGTGTAGAGGGAGCTTTACTCTGTATCTAACCCCGTGCTGTACCTGTCCTGGGAGTGTTTGATGGGGACAGTGTAGAGGGAGCTTTACTCTGTATCTAACCCCGTGCTGTACCTGTCCTGGAAGTGTTTAATGGGAACAGTGTAGAGGGAGATTTACTCTGTATCTACCCCGTGCTGTACCAGTCCTGGGAGTGTTTGATGGGGACAGTGTAGAGGGAGCTTTACTCTGTGTCTAACCCCGTGCTGTCCCTGTCCTGGGAGTGTTTGATGTGGACAGTGTAGAGGGAGCTTTACTCTGTATCTAACCCCGTGCTGTACCTGTCCTGGGAGTGTTTGATGGGGACAGTGTAGAGGGAGCTTTACTCTGTATCTAACCCCGTGCTGTACCTGTCCTGGGAGTGTTTTATGGGGACAGTGTAGAGGGAGCTTTACTCTGTATCTAACCCCGTGCTCTACCTGTCCTGGGAGTGTTTGATGGGGACAGTGCAGAGGGAACATTACTCTGTATCTAACCCCGTGCTGTACCTGTCCTGGGAGTGTTTGATGGGGACAGTGTAGAGGGAGCATTACTCTGTATCTAACCCCGTGCTGTACCTGTCCTGGGAGTGTTTAATGGGGACGGTGCAGAGGGAGCTTTGCTCTGTATCTAACCCCGTGCTGTACCTGTCCGAAAGTGTTTGATGGGGACGGTGTAGAGGGGGATTTACTCTGTACCTAATCCCGTGCTGTAACTATCCTGGTAGTGTTTGATGGGGAAAGTGTAGAGGGATCTTTACTCTGTATCTAACACCGTGCTGTACCTGTCCTGGGAGTGTTTAATGGGGGACAGTGTAGAGGGAGCTTTACTCTGCATCTAACCCCTTGCTGTACCTGTCTTGGGAATGTTTGATGGGGTCAGTGTAGAGGGAGCTTAACTCTGCATCTAAACCCGTGCTGTACCTGTCCTGGGAGTGTTTTATGGGGACGGTGTAGAGGGAGATTTACTCTGTATCTAATCCCGTGCTGTACCTGTCCTGGGAGGGTTTGATGGGGACAGTGTAGAGGGAGCTTTACTGTGTATCTAACCCCGTGCTGTACCTGTCCTGGGAGTGTTTGATGGGGACAGTGTAGAGGGAGCTTTACTCTGTATCTAACCCCGTGCTGTACCTGTCCTGGGAGTGTTTGATGGGGACAGGGTAGAGGGAACATTATTGTGTATCTAACCCCGTGCTGTACCTGTCCCGGGAGTGTTTGATGGGGACAGTGTAGAGGGAGCTTTACTCTGTATCTAACCCCGTGCTGTACCTGTCCTGGGAGTGTTTGATGGGGACGGTGCAGAGGGAGCTTTGCTCTGTATCTAACCCCGTGCTGTACCTGTCCGAAAGTGTTTGATGGGGACGGTGTAGAGGGAGATTTACTCTGTATCTAATCCCGTGCTGTACCTATCCTGGTAGTGTTTGATGGCAAAGTGTAGAGGGAGCTTTACTCTGTATCTAACACCGTGCTGTACCTGTCCTGGGAGTGTTTAATGGGGGACAGTGTAGAGGGAGCTTTACTCTGCATCTAACCCCGTGCTGTACCTGTCTTGGGAGTGTTTGATGGCGACAGTGTAGAGGGAGCTTAACTCTGCATCTAACCCGGTGCTGTACCTCTCCTGGGAGTGTTTGATGGGGACAGTGTAGAGGGAGCTTTACTCTGTATCTAACCCCGTGCTGTATCTGTCCTGGGAGTGTTTGATGGGGACAGTGTAGAGGGAGCTTTACTCTGTATCTCACCCCGTGCTGTACCTGTCCTGCGAGTGTTTGATGGGGACAGTGTAGAGGGAGCTTTATTCTGCATTTAATCCCGTGCTGTACCTGTCCTGGGAGTGTTTGATGGGGACAGTGTAGAGGGAGCTTTACTCTGTATCTAACCCCGTGCTGTACCTGTCCTGCGAGTGTTTGATGGGGACAGTGTAGAGGGAACATTACTCTGTATCTAACCCCGTGCTGTACCTGTCCTGGGAGTGTTTGATGGGGACGGTGCAGAGGGAGCTTTGCTCTGTATCTAACCCCGTGCTGTACCTGTCCTGGGAGTGTTTGATGGGGACAGTGTAGAGGGAGCTTTACTCTGTATCTAACCCCGTGCTGTACCTGTCCTGGGAGTGTTTGATGGGGACAGTGTAGAGGGAGCTTTACTCTGTATCTAACCCCGTGCTGTACCTGTCCTGGGAGTGTTTGATGGGGACGGTGTAGAGGGAGCATTACTCTGTATCTAACCCCGTGCTGTACCTGTCCTGGGAGTGTTTGATCGGGACAGTGTAGAGGGAGCATTACTCTGTATCTAACCCCGTGCTGTACCTATCCTGGGAGTGTTTGATGGGGACGGTGCAGACAGAGCTTTACTCTGTATCTAACCCCGTGCTGTACCTGTCCTGGGAGTGTTTGATGGGGACAGTGTAGAGGGAGGTTTACTCTGTATCTAAGCCCGTGCTGTACCTGTCCTGGGAGTGTTTGATGGGGACAGTGTAGAGGGAGGTTTGCTCTGTATCTAACCCCGTGCTGTACCTGTCCTGGGAGTGTTTGATGGGGACAGTGTAGAGGGAGCTTTACTCTGTATCTAACCCTGTGCTGTACCTGTCCTGGGATTGTCCGATGGAGACAGTGTAGAGGGAGCTTTACTCTGTATCTAACCCCGTGCTGTCCCTGTCCTGGGAGTGTTTGATGGGGACAGTGTAGAGGGAGCTTTACTCTGTATGTAACCCCGTGCTGTACCTGTCCTGGGAGTGTTTAATGGGAACAGTGTAGAGGGAGCTTTACGCTGTATCTACCCCGTGCTGTACCAGTCCTGGGAGTGTGTGATGGGGACAGTGTAGAGGGAGCTTTACTCTGTATCTAACCCTGTGCTGTACCTGTCCTGGGTGTGTTTGATGGGGACAGTGTAGAGGGAGCTTTACTCTGTATCTAACCCCGTGCTGTTCCTGTCCTGGGAGTGTTTGATGGGGACAGTGTAGAGGGAGCTTTACTCTGTATCTAACACCGTGCTGTTCCTGTCCTGGGAGTGGTGGTGGGGACAGTGTAGAGGGAGCTTTACTCTGTATCTAACCCCGTGCTGTTCCTGTCCTGGGAGTGTTTGATGGGGACAGTGTAGAGGGAGCTTTACTCTGTATCTAATCCCGTGCTGTACCTGTCCTGGGAGTGTTTGATGGGGACAGTGTAGAGGGAGGTTTGCTCTGTATCTAACCCCGTGCTGTACCTGTCCTGGGAGTGTTTGATGGGGACAGTGTAGAGGGAGCTTTACTCTGTATCTAACCCTGTGCTGTACCTGTCCTGGGATTGTCCGATGGAGACAGTGTAGAGGGAGCTTTACTCTGTATCTAACCCCGTGCTGTACCTGTCCTGGGAGTGTTTGATGGGGACAGTGTAGAGGGAGCTTTACTCTGTATCTAACCCCGTGCTGTACCTGTCCTGGAAGTGTTTAATGGGAACAGTGTAGAGGGAGATTTACTCTGTATCTACCCCGTGCTGTACCAGTCCTGGGAGTGTGTGATGGGGACAGTGTAGAGGGAGCATTACTCTGTGTCTAACCCCGTGCTGTCCCTGTCCTGGGAGTGTTTTATGGGGACAGTGTAGAGGGAGCTTTACTCTGTATCTAACCCCGTGCTGTACCTGTCCTGGGAGTGTTTGATGGGGACAGTGCAGAGGGAACATTACTCTGAAACTAACCCCGTGCTGTACCTGTCCTGGGAGTGTTTGATGGGGACAGTGTAGAGGGAGCATTACTCTGTATCTAACCCCGTGCTGTACCTGTCCTGGGAGTGTTTGATGGGGACGGTGCAGAGGGAGCTTTGCTCTGTATCTAACCCCGGGCTGTACCTGTCCTGGGAGTGTTTGATGGGGACAGTGTAGAGGGAGCTTTACTCTGTATCTAACCCCGTGCTGTACCTGTCCTGGGAGTGTTTGATGAGGACAGTGTAGAGGGAGCTTTACTCTGTATCTAACACCATGCTGTACCTGTCCTGGGAGTGTTTGATGGGGACAGTGTAGAGGGAGCTTTACTCTGTATCTAACACCATGCTGTACCTGTCCTGGGAGTGTTTGATGGGGACAGTGTAGAGGGAGCTTTACTCTGTATCTAGCCCCGTGCTGTACCTGCCCTGGGAGTGTTTGATGGGGACAGTGTAGAGGGAGCTTTACTCTGTATCTAACCCCGTGCTGTACCTGTCCTGGGAGTGTTTGATGGGGACAGTTTACAGGGAGCTTTACTCAGTATCTAACCCCGTGCTGTACCTGTCCTGGGAGTGCTTGATGGGGGACAGTGTAGAGGGAGCTTTACTCTGTATCTAACCCCGTGCTGTACCTGACCTGTGAGTGTTTGATGGGGACAGTGTAGAGGGAGCTTTACTCTGTACCTAACCCCGTGCTGTACCTGTCCTGAGAGTGTTTGATGGGGGCAGTGTAGAGGGAGCTTTACTCTGTATCTAACCCCGTGCTGTACCTGTCCTGGGTGTGTTTGATGGGGACAGTGTAGAGGGAGCTTTACTGTGTATCTAACCCCGTGCTGTACCTGTCCTGGGAGTGTTTGATGGGGACAGTGTAGAGGGAGCTTTACTGTGTATCTAACCCCGTGCTGTACCTGTCCTGGGAGTGTTTGATGGGGACAGTGTAGAGGGAGCTCTACTCTGTATCTAACCCCGTGCTGTACCTGTCCTGGGATTGTTTGATGGCGATAGTGTAGAGGGAGCTTTACTCTGTATCTAACCCCGTGCTGTACCTGTCCTGGGAGTGTCTGCTGGGGACAGTGTAGAGGGAACTTTACTCTGTATCTAACCCCGTGCTGTGCCTGCCCTGGGAGTGTTTGATGGGGACAGTGTAGAGGGAGCTTTACTCTGTATCTAACCCCGTGCTGTTCCTGTCCTGGGAGTGTTTGATGGGGACAGTGTAGAGGGAGCTTTACTCTGTATCTAACCCCGTGCTGTTCCTGTCCTGGGAGTGTTTGATGGGGACAGTGTAGAGGGAGCTTTACTCTGTATCTAACACCGTGCTGTACCTGTCCTGGGTGTGGTGGTGGGGACAGTGTAGAGGGAGCTTGACTCTGTATCTAACCCTGTGCTGTACCTGTCCTGGGTGTGTTTGATGGGGACAGTGTAGAGGGAGCTTTACTCTGTATCTAACCCCGTGCTGCCTGTCCTGGGAGTGTTTGATGGGGACAGTGTAGAGGGAGCTTTACTCTGTATCTAACATCGTGCTGTTCCTGTCCTGGGAGTGGTGGTGGGGACAGTGTAGAGGGAGCTTTACTCTGTATCTAACCCCGTGCTGTTCCTGTCCTGGGAGTGTTTGATGGGGACAGTGTAGAGGGAGCTTTACTCTGTATCTAATCCCGTGCTATACCTGTCCTGGGAGTGTTTGATGGGGACAGTGTAGAGGGAGGTTTACTCTGTATCTAAGCCCGTGCTGTACCTGTCCTGGGAGTGTTTGATGGGGACAGTGTAGAGGGAGGTTTGCTCTGTATCTAACCCCGTGCTGTACCTGTCCTGGGAGTGTTTGATGGGGACAGTGTAGAGGGAGCTTTACTCTGTATCTAACCCTGTGCTGTACCTGTCCTGGGATTGTCCGATGGAGACAGTGTAGAGGGAGCTTTACTCTGTATCTAACCCCGTGCTGTCCCTGTCCTGGGAGTGTTTGATGGGGACAGTGTAGAGGGAGCTTTACTCTGTATCTAACCCCGTGCTGTACCTGTCCTGGGAGTGTTTAATGGGAACAGTGTAGAGGGAGCTTTACTCTGTATCTACCCCGTGCTGTACCAGTCCTGGGAGTGTGTGATGGGGACAGTGTAGAGGGAGCTTTACTCTGTATCTAACCCTGTGCTGTACCTGTCCTGGGTGTGTTTGATGGGGACAGTGTAGAGGGAGCTTTACTCTGTATCTAACCCCGTGCTGTACCTGTCCTGGGAGTGTTTGATGGGGACAGTGTCGAGGGAGCTTTACTCTGTATCTAACCCCGTGCTGTTCCTGTCCTGGGAGTGTTTGATGGGGACAGTGTAGAGGGAGCTTTACTCTCTATCTAACACCGTGCTGTTCCTGTCCTGGGAGTGGTGGTGGGGACAGTGTAGAGGGAGCTTTACTCTGTATCTAACCCCGTGCTGTTCCTGTCCTGGGAGTGTTTGATGGGGACAGTGTAGAGGGAGCTTTACTCTGTATCTAATCCCGTGCTGTACCTGTCCTGGGAGTGTTTGATGGGGACAGTGTAGAGGGAGGTTTGCTCTGTATCTAACCCCGTGCTGTACCTGTCCTGGGAGTGTTTGATGGGGACAGTGTAGAGGGAGCTTTACTCTGTATCTAACCCTGTGCTGTACCTGTCCTGGGATTGTCCGATGGAGACAGTGTAGAGGGAGCTTTACTCTGTATCTAACCCCGTGCTGTACCTGTCCTGGGAGTGTTTGATGGGGACAGTGTAGAGGGAGCTTTACTCTGTATCTAACCCCGTGCTGTACCTGTCCTGGAAGTGTTTAATGGGAACAGTGTAGAGGGAGATTTACTCTGTATCTACCCCGTGCTGTACCAGTCCTGGGAGTGTGTGATGGGGACAGTGTAGAGGGAGCTTTACTCTGTGTCTAACCCCGTGCTGTCCCTGTCCTGGGAGTGTTTGATGGGGACAGTGTAGAGGGAGCTTTACTCTGTATCTAACCCCGTGCTGTACCTGTCCTGGGAGTGTTTGATGGGGAGAGTGTAGAGGGAGCTTTACTCTGTATCTAACCCCGTGCTGTACCTGTCCTGGGAGTGTTTTATGGGGACAGTGTAGAGGGAGCTTTACTCTGTATCTAACCCCGTGCTCTACCTGTCCTGGGAGTGTTTGATGGGGACAGTGCAGAGGGAACATTACTCTGTATCTAACCCCGTGCTGTACCTGTCCTGGGAGTGTTTGATGGGGACAGTGTAGAGGGAGCATTACTCTGTATCTAACCCCGTGCTGTACCTGTCCTGGGAGTGTTTAATGGGGACGGTGCAGAGGGAGCTTTGCTCTGTATCTAACCCCGTGCTGTACCTGTCCGAAAGTGTTTGATGGGGACGGTGTAGAGGGGGATTTACTCTGTACCTAATCCCGTGCTGTACCTGTCCTGGGAGTGTTTGATGGGGACAGTGTAGAGGGAGCATTACTCTGTATCTAACCCCGTGCTGTACCTGTCCTGGGAGTGTTTAATGGGGACGGTGCAGAGGGAGCTTTGCTCTGTATCTAACCCCGTGCTGTACCTGTCCGAAAGTGTTTGATGGGGACGGTGTAGAGGGAGATTTACTCTGTATCTAATCCCGTGCTGTACCTATCCTGGTAGTGTTTGATGGCAAAGTGTAGAGGGAGCTTTACTCTGTATCTAACACCGTGCTGTACCTGTCCTGGGAGTGTTTAATGGGGGACAGTGTAGAGGGAGCTTTACTCTGCATCTAACCCCGTGCTGTACCTGTCTTGGGAGTGTTTGATGGCGACAGTGTAGAGGGAGCTTAACTCTGCATCTAACCCGGTGCTGTACCTCTCCTGGGAGTGTTTGATGGGGACAGTGTAGAGGGAGCTTTACTCTGTATCTAACCCCGTGCTGTATCTGTCCTGGGAGTGTTTGATGGGGACAGTGTAGAGGGAGCTTTACTCTGTATCTCACCCCGTGCTGTACCTGTCCTGCGAGTGTTTGATGGGGACAGTGTAGAGGGAGCTTTATTCTGCATTTAATCCCGTGCTGTACCTGTCCTGGGAGTGTTTGATGGGGACAGTGTAGAGGGAGCTTTACTCTGTATCTAACCCCGTGCTGTACCTGTCCTGCGAGTGTTTGATGGGGACAGTGTAGAGGGAACATTACTCTGTATCTAACCCCGTGCTGTACCTGTCCTGGGAGTGTTTGATGGGGACGGTGCAGAGGGAGCTTTGCTCTGTATCTAACCCCGTGCTGTACCTGTCCTGGGAGTGTTTGATGGGGACGGTGTAGAGGGAGCTTTACTCTGTATCTAACCCCGTGCTGTACCTGTCCTGGGAGTGTTTGATGGGGACAGTGTAGAGGGAGCTTTACTCTGTATCTAACCCCGTGCTGTACCTGTCCTGGGAGTGTTTGATGGGGACGGTGTAGAGGGAGCATTACTCTGTATCTAACCCCGTGCTGTACCTGTCCTGGGAGTGTTTGATCGGGACAGTGTAGAGGGAGCATTACTCTGTATCTAACCCCGTGCTGTACCTGTCCTGGGAGTGTTTGATGGGGACGGTGCAGACAGAGCTTTACTCTGTATCTAACCCCGTGCTGTACCTGTCCTGGGAGTGTTTGATGGGGACGGTGTAGAGGAAGATTTACTCTGTATCTAATCCCGTGCTGTACCTGTCCTGGGAGTGTTTGATGGGGACGGTGTAGTGGGAGCTTTACTCTGTATCTAACCGCGTGCTGTACCTGTCCTGCGAGTGTTTGATGGGGACAGTGTAGAGGGAGCTTTACTCTGCATTTAATCCCGTGCTGTACCTGTCCTGGGAGTGTTTGATGGGGACAGTGTAGAGGGAGCTTTACTCTGTATCTAAACCCGTGCTGTACCTGTCCTGGGAGTGTTTGATGGGGACAGTGTAGAGGGAGCTTTACTCTGTATCTAACCACGTGCTGTACCTGTCCTGGGAGTGTTTTATGGGGACAGTGTAGAGGGAGCTTTACTCTGTATCTAACCCCGTGCTGTACCTGTCCTGGGAGTGTTTGATGGGGACAGTGTAGAGGGAACATTACTCTGTATCTAACCCCGTGCTGTACCTGTCCTGGGAGTGTTTGATGGGGACAGTGTAGAGGGAGCATTACTCTGTATCTAACCCCGTGCTGTACCTGTCCTGGGAGTGTTTGATGGGGACGGTGCAGAGGGAGCTTTGCTCTGTATCTAACCCCGTGCTGTACCTGTCCGAAAGTGTTTGATGGGGACGGTGTAGAGGGAGATTTACTCTGTATCTAATCCCGTGCTGTACCTGTCCTGGGAGTGTTTGATGGGGACGGTGTAGTGGGAGCTTTACTCTGTATCTAACCCCGTGCTGTACCTATCCTGGTAGTGTTTGCTGGGGAAAGTGTAGAGGGAGCTTTACTCTGTATCTAACACCATGCTGTACCTGTCCTGGGAGTGTTTAATGGGGGACAGTGTAGAGGGAGCTTTACTCTGCATCTAACCCCTTGCTGTACCTGTCTTGGGAGTGTTTGATGGGGACTGTGTAGAGGGAGCTTAACTCTGCATCTAACCCCGTGCTGTACCTCTCCTGCGATTATTTGATGGGGACAGTGTAGAGGGAGCTTTACTCTGCATTTTATCCCGTGCTGTACCTGTCCTGGGAGTGTTTCATGGGGACAGTGTAGAGGGAGCTTTACTCTGTATCTCACCCCGTGCTGTACCTGTCCTGCGAGTGTTTGATGGGGACAGTGTAGAGGGAGCTTTACTCTGCATTTAATCCCGTGCTGTACCTGTCCTGGGAGTGTTTGATGGGGACAGTGTAGAGGGAGCTTTACTCTGTATCTAACCCCGTGCTGTACCTGTCCAGCGAGTGTTTGATGGGGACAGTGTAGAGGGAACATTACTCTGTATCTAACCCCGTGCTGTACCTGTCCTGGGAGTGTTTGATGGGGACGGTGCAGAGGGAGCTTTGCTCTGTATCTAACCCCGTGCTGTACCTGTCCTGGGAGTGTTTGATGGGGACAGTGTAGAGGGAGCTTTACTCTGTATCTAACCCCGTGCTGTACCTGTCCTGGGAGTGTTTGATGGGGACAGTGTAGAGGGAGCTTTACTCTGTATCTAACCCCGTGCTGTACCTGTCCTGGGAGTGTTTGATGGGGACGGTGTAGAGGGAGCATTACTCTGTATCTAACCCCGTGCTGTACCTGTCCTGGGAGTGTTTGATGGGGACAGTGTAGAGGGAGCATTACTCTGTATCTAACCCCGTGCTGTACCTGTCCTGGGAGTGTTTGATGGGGACGGTGCTGACAGAGCTTTACTCTGTATCTAACCCCGTGCTGTACCTGTCCTGGGAGTGTTTGATGGGGACGGTGTAGAGGAAGATTTACTCTGTATCTAATCCCGTGCTGTACCTGTCCTGGGAGTGTTTGATGGGGACGGTGTAGTGGGAGCTTTACTCTGTATCTAACCCCGTGCTGTACCTATCCTGGTAGTGTTTGCTGGGGAAAGTGTAGAGGGAGCTTTACTCTGTATCTAACACCATGCTGTACCTGTCCTGGGAGTGTTTAATGGGGGACAGTGTAGAGGGAGCTTTACTCTGCATCTAACCCCTTGCTGTACCTGTCTTGGGAGTGTTTGATGGGGACTGTGTAGAGGGAGCTTAACTCTGCATCTAACCCCGTGCTGTACCTGTCCTGCGAGTATTTGATGGGGACAGTGTAGAGGGAGCTTTACTCTGCATTTTATCGCGTGCTGTACCTGTCCTGGGAGTGTTTCATGGGGACAGTGTAGAGGGAGCTTTACTCTGCATTTAATCCCGTGCTGTACCTGTCCTTGGAGTGTTTGATGGGGACGGTGCAGAGGGAGCTTTACTCTGTATCTAACTTTGTGCTGTACCTATCCTGGGAGTGTTTGATGGGGACAGTGTAGAGTGAGCTTTACTCGATATCTAACCCCGTGCTGTACCTGTCTTGGGAGTGTTTGATGGGGACTGTGTAGAGGGAGCTTTACTCTGCATTTTATCCCGTGCTGTACCTGTCCTGGGAGTGTTTCATGGGGACAGTGTAGAGGGAGCTTTACTCTGTATCTAACCCCGTGCTGTACCTGTCCTGGGAGTGTTTGATGGGGACAGTGTAGAGGGAGTTTTACACTGTATCTAAAGACATGCTGTACCTGTCCTGGGAGTGTTTGATGGGGACAGTGTAGAGGGAACATTATTGTGTATCTAACCCCGTGCTGTACCTGTCCCGGGAGTGTTTGATGGGGACAGATTAGAGGGAGCATTACTCTGTATCTAACCCCGTGCTGTACCTGTCCTGGGAGTGTTTGATGGGGACGGTGCAGAGGGAGCTTTGCTCTGTATCTAACCCCGTGCTGTACCTGTCCTGGGAGTGTTTGATGGGGACGGTGTAGAGGGAGCTTTACTCTGTATCTAACTTTGTGCTGTACCTATCCTGGGAGTGTTTGATGGGGACAGTGTAGAGGGAGCTTTACTCTGTATCTAACCCCGTGCTGTACCTGTCCTGGGAGTGTTTGATGGGGACAGTGTAGAGGGAGCATTACTCTGTATCTAACCCTGTGCTGTAACTGTCCTGGGAGTGTTTGATGGGGACGGTGCAGAGGGAGCTTTGCTCTGTATCTAACCCCGTGCTGTACCTGTCCGAAAGTGTTTGATGGGTACGGTGTAGAGGGAGATTTACTCTGTATCTAACCCCGTGCTGTACCTGTCCTGGTAGTGTTTGATGGGGAAAGTGTAGAGGGAGCTTTACTCTCTATCTAACACCGTGCTGTACCTGTCCTGGGAGTGTTTAATGGGGGACAGTGTAGAGGGAGCTTTACTCTGCATCTAACCCCGTGCTGTACCTGTCTTGGGAGTGTTTGATGGGGACAGTGTAGAGGGAGCTTAACTCTGCATCTAACCCCGTGCTGTACCTGTCCTGCGAGTGTTTGATGGGGACAGTGTAGAGGGAGCTTTACTCTGCATTTAATCCCGTGCTGTACCTGTCCTGGGAGTGTTTGATGGGGACAGTGTAGAGGGAGCTTTACTCTGTATCTAAACCCGTGCTGTACCTGTCCTGGGAGTGTTTGATGGGGACAGTGTAGAGGGAGCTTTACTCTGTATCTAACCCCGTGCTGTACCTGTCCTGGGAGTGTTTTATGGGGACAGTGTAGAGGGAGCTTTACTCTGTATCTAACCCCGTGCTGTACCTGTCCTGGGAGTGTTTGATGGGGACAGTGTAGAGGGAACATTACTCTGTATCTAACCCCGTGCTGTACCTGTCCTGGGAGTGTTTGATGGGGACAGTGTAGAGGGAGCTTTACTCTGCATTTTATCGCGTGCTGTACCTGTCCTGGGAGTGTTTCATGGGGACAGTGTAGAGGGAGCTTTACTCTGCATTTAATCCCGTGCTGTACCTGTCCTGGGAGTGTTTGATGGGGACGGTGCAGAGGGAGCTTTACTCTGTATCTAACTTTGTGCTGTACCTATCCTGGGAGTGTTTGATGGGGACAGTGTAGAGTGAGCTTTACTCGATATCTAACCCCGTGCTGTACCTGTCTTGGGAGTGTTTGATGGGGACTGTGTAGAGGGAGCTTTACTCTGCATTTTATCCCGTGCTGTACCTGTCCTGGGAGTGTTTCATGGGGACAGTGTAGAGGGAGCTTTACTCTGCATCTAACCCCGTGCTGTACCTGTCTTGGGAGTGTTTGATGGGGACAGTGTAGAGGGAGCTTAACTCTGCATCTAACCCCGTGCTGTACCTGTCCTGCGAGTGTTTGATGGGGACAGTGTAGAGGGAGCTTTACTCTGCATTTAATCCCGTGCTGTACCTGTGCTGGGAGTGTTTGATGGGGACAGTGTAGAGGGAGCTTTACTCTGTATCTAACCCCGTGCTGTACATGTCCTGGGAGTGTTTGATGGGGCCAGTGCAGAGGGAGTTTTACACTGTATCTAAAGACATGCTGTACCTGTCCTGGGAGTGTTTGATGGGGACAGTGTAGAGGGAACATTATTGTGTATCTAACCCCGTGCTGTACCTGTCCCGGGAGTGTTTGATGGGGACAGTGTAGAGGGAGCATTACTCTGTATCTAACCCCGTGCTCTACCTGTCCTGGGAGTGTTTGATGGGGACAGTGTAGAGGGAGCTTTACTCTGTATCTAACCCCGTGCTGTACCTGTCCTGGGAGTGTTTGATGGGGACGGTGCAGAGGGAGCTTTACTCTGTATCTAACTTTGTGCTGTACCTATCCTGGGAGTGTTTGATGGGGACAGTGTAGAGTGAGCTTTACTCGATATCTAACCCCGTGCTGTACCTGTCTTGGGAGTGTTTGATGGGGACTGTGTAGAGGGAGCTTTACTCTGCATTTTATCCCGTGCTGTACCTGTCCTGGGAGTGTTTCATGGGGACAGTGTAGAGGGAGCTTTACTCTGTATCTAACCCCGTGCTGTACCTGTCCTGGGAGTGTTTGATGGGGACAGTGTAGAGGGAGTTTTACACTGTATCTAAAGACATGCTGTACCTGTCCTGGGAGTGTTTGATGGGGACAGTGTAGAGGGAACATTATTGTGTATCTAACCCCGTGCTGTACCTGTCCCGGGAGTGTTTGATGGGGACAGTTTAGAGGGAGCATTACTCTGTATCTAACCCCGTGCTGTACCTGTCCTGGGAGTGTTTGATGGGGACGGTGCAGAGGGAGCTTTGCTCTGTATCTAACCCCGTGCTGTACCTGTCCTGGGAGTGTTTGATGGGGACGGTGTAGAGGGAGCTTTACTCTGTGTCTAACTTTGTGCTGTACCTATCCTGGGAGTGTTTGATGGGGACAGTGTAGAGGGAACATTACTCTGTATCTAACCCCGTGCTGTACCTGTCCTGGGAGTGTTTGATGGGGACAGTGTAGAGGGAGCATTACTCTGTATCTAACCCCGTGCTGTAACTGTCCTGGGAGTGTTTGATGGGGACGGTGCAGAGGGAGCTTTGCTCTGTATCTAACCCCGTGCTGTACCTGTCCGAAAGTGTTTGATGGGTACGGTGTAGAGGGAGATTTACTCTGTATCTAACCCCGTGCTGTACCTGTCCTGGTAGTGTTTGATGGGGAAAGTGTAGAGGGAGCTTTACTCTCTATCTAACACCGTGCTGTACCTGTCCTGGGAGTGTTTAATGGGGGACAGTGTCGAGGGAGCTTTACTCTGCATCTAACCCCGTGCTGTACCTGTCTTGGGAGTGTTTGATGGGGACAGTGTAGAGGGAGCTTAACTCTGCATCTAACCCCGTGCTGTACCTGTCCTGCGAGTGTTTGATGGGGACAGTGTAGAGGGAGCTTTACTCTGCATTTAATCCCGTGCTGTACCTGTGCTGGGAGTGTTTGATGGGGACAGTGTAGAGGGAGCTTTACTCTGTATCTAACCCCGTGCTGTACCTGTCCTGGGAGTGTTTGATGGGGCCAGTGTAGAGGGAGTTTTACACTGTATCTAAAGACATGCTGTACCTGTCCTGGGAGTGTTTGATGGGGACAGTGTAGAGGGAACATTATTGTGTATCTAACCCCGTGCTGTACCTGTCCCGGGAGTGTTTGATGGGGACAGTGTAGAGGGAGCATTACTCTGTATCTAACCCCGTGCTCTACCTGTCCTGGGAGTGTTTGATGGGGACAGTGTAGAGGGAGCTTTACTCTGTATCTAACCCCGTGCTGTACCTGTCCTGGGAGTGTTTGATGGGGACGGTGCAGAGGGAGCTTTACTCTGTATCTAACTTTGTGCTGTACCTATCCTGGGAGTGTTTGATGGGGACAGTGTAGAGTGAGCTTTACTCGATATCTAACCCCGTGCTGTACCTGTCCTGGGAGTGTTTGATGGAGTCAGTGTAGAGGGAGCTTTACTCTGCATCTAACCCCGTGCTGTACCTGTCTTGGGAGTGTTTGATGGGGACAGTGTAGAGGGAGCTTTACTCTGCATCTAACCCTGTGCTGTACCTGTCCTGTGAGTGTTTGATGGGGACAGTGTAGAGGGAGCTTTACTCTGCATTTAATCCCGTGCTGTACCTGTCCTGGGAGTGTTTGATGGGGACAGTGTAGAGCGAGCTTTACTCTGTCTCTAACCCCGTACTGTACCTGTCCTGGGAGTGTTTGATGGGGACAGTGTAGAGGGAGCTTTACTCTGTAACTAACCCCGTGCTGTACCTGTCCCGGGAGTGTTTGATGGGGACAGTGTAGAGGGAGCTTTACTCTGTATCTAACCCCGTGCTGTACCTGTCCTGGGAGTGTTTGATGGGGACAGTGTAGAGGGAGCTTTACTCTGTAACTAACCCCGTGCTGTACCTGTCCCGGGAGTGTTTGATGGGGACAGTGTAGAGGGAGCTTTACTCTGTAACTAACCCCGTGCTGTACCTGTCCCGGGAGTGTTTGATGGGGACAGTGTAGAGGGAGCTTTACTCTGTATCTAACCCCGTGCTGTACCTGTCCTGGGAGTGTTTGATGGGGACAGTGTAGAGGGAGCTTTACTCTGTATCTAACCCCGTGCTGTACCTGTCCTGGGAGTGTGTGATGGGGACAGTGTAGAGGGAGCTTTACTCTGTATCTAACCCCGTGCTGTACCTGACCTGGGAGTGTTTGATGGGGGACAGTGTAGAGGGAGTTTTACTCTGTATCTAACCCTGTGCTGTACCTGTCCTGGGAGTGTTTGATGGGGACAGTGTAGAGCGAGCTTTACTCTGTCTCTAACCCCGTGCTGTACCTGTCCTGCGAGTGTTTGATGGGGACAGTGTAGAGGGAACTTTACTCTGTATCGAACCCCGTGCTGTACCTGTCCTGGGAGAGTTTGATGGGGACAGTGTAGAGGGAGCTTTACTCTGTATCTAACCCCGTGCTGTACCTGTCCTGGGAGTGTTTGATGGGGACAGTGTACAGGGAGCTTTACTCTGTCTCTAACCCCGTGCTGTACCTGTCCTGGGAATGTTTGATCGGGACAGTGTAGAGAGAGCTTGACTCTGTATCTAACCCCATGCTGTACCTGTCCTGGGGGTGTTTGATGGGGACAGTGTAGAGGGAGCATTACTCTGTGTCAAATCCCGTGCTGTACCTGTCCTGGGTGTGTTTGATGGGGGCAGTGTAGAGGGAGCTTTACTCTGTATCTAACCCCGTGCTGTACCTGTCCTGGGAGTGATTGATGGGGACAGTGTAGAGGGAGCTTTACTCTGTATCTAACCCTGTGCTGTACCTGCCCTGGGAATGTTTGATGGGGACAGTGTAGAGGGAGCTTTACTCAGTATCTAACCCCGTGCTGCACCTGTCCTGGGAGTGTTTGATGGCGACAGTGTAGAGGGAGCTTCACTCTGTATCTAACCCCGTGCTGTACCTGTCCTGGGAGTGTTTGATGGGGACAGTATAGAGGGAGCTTTACTCTGTGTCTAACCCCGTGCTGTACCTGTCCTGGGAGTGTTTGATGGAGACGGTGTAGAGGGAGCTTTACTCTGTATCTAACCCCGTGCTGTACCTGTCCTGGGAGTGTTTGATGTGGGCAGTGTAGAGGGAGCTTTACTCTGTATCTAACCCCTTTCTGTACCTGTCCTGGGAGTGTTTGATGGGGATGGTGTAGAGGGAGCTTCACTCTGTATCTAACCCCGTGCTGTACCTGTGCTGGGAGTGTTTGATGGGGACAGTGTAGAGGGAGCTTTACTCTGTATCTAACCCCATGATGTACCTGTCCTGGGAGTGTTTGATGGGGACAGTGTTTAGGGAGCTTTACTTAGTATCTAATGCCGTGCTGTACCTGTCCTGGGAGTGTTTGATGGGGAAGGTGTAGATGGAGATTTACTCTGTATCTAATCCCGTGCTGTACCTGTCCTGGGAGTGTTTGATGGGGACAGTGTAGAGGGAGCTTTACTCTGTATCTAACCCCGTGCTGTACCTGTCCTGGGAGTGTTTGATGGGGACAGTGTAGAGGGAGCTCTACTCTGTATCTAACCCCGTGCTGTACCTGTCCTGGGAGTGTTTGATGGGGACAGTGAAGAGGGAGCTTTACTCTGTATCTAACCCCGTTCTGTACCTGTCCTGGGAGTGTTTCATGGGGACAGTGTAGAGGGAGCTTTACTCTGTCACTAACCCCGTGATGTACCTGTCCTGCGAGTGTTTGATGGGGACAGTGTAGAGGGAACTTTACTCTGTATTTAACCCCGTGCTGTACCTGTCCTGGGAGAGTTTGATGGGGACAGTGTAGACGGAGCTTTACTCTGTATCTAACCCCGTGATGTACCTGTCCTGTGAGTGTTTGTTGGGGACAGTGTAGAGGGAAGCTTTACTCTGTATCTAACCCTGTGCTGTACCTGTCCTGGGAGAGTTTGATGGGGACAGTGTAGAGGGAGCGTTACTCTGTATCTAACCCCGTGATGTACCTGTCCTGTGAGTGTTTGTTGGGGACAGTGTAGAGGGAAGCTTTACTCTGTATCTAACTCCGTGCTGTACCTGTCCTGGGTGTGTTTGATGGGGACAGTGTAGAGGGAGCTTTACTCTGTATCTAACCCCGTGCTGTACCTGTCCTGGGAGTGTTTGATGGGGACAGTGTAGAGTGAGCTTTACTCGATATCTAACCCCGTGCTGTACCTGTCCTGGGAGTGTTTGATGGAGTCAGTGTAGAGGGAGCTTTACTCTGCATCTAACCCCGTGCTGTACCTGTCTTGGGAGTGTTTAATGGGGACAGTGTAGAGGGAGCTTTACTCTGCATCTAACCCTGTGCTGTACCTGTCCTGTGAGTGTTTGATGGGGACAGTGTAGAGGGAGCTTTACTCTGCATTTAATCCCGTGCTGTACCTGTCCTGGGAGTGTTTGATGGGGACAGTGTAGAGCGAGCTTTACTCTGTCTCTAACCCCGTGCTGTACCTGTCCTGGGAGTGTTTGATGGGGACAGTGTAGAGGGAGCTTTACTCTGTAACTAACCCCGTGCTGTACCTGTCCCGGGAGTGTTTGATGGGGACAGTGTAGAGGGAGCTTTACTCTGTATCTAACCCCGTGCTGTACCTGTCCTGGGAGTGTTTGATGGGGACAGTGTAGAGGGAGCTTTACTCTGTATCTAACCCCGTGCTGTACCTGTCCTGGGAGTGTTTGATGGGGGACAGTGTAGAGGGAGTTTTACTCTGTATCTAACCCCGTGCTGTACCTGTCCTGTGAATGTTTGATGGGGACAGTGTAGAAGGAGCTTTACTCTCACTCTAACCCCATGCTGTACCTGTCCTGCGAGTGTTTGATGGGGACAGTGTAGAGGGAACTTTACTCTGTATCTAACCCCGCGCTGTACCTGTCCTGGGAGTGTTTGATGGGGACAGTGTAGAGGGAGGTTTACTCTGTATCTAACCCCGTGCTGTACCTGTCCTGGGAGAGTTTGATGGGGACAGTGTAGAGGGAGCTTTACTCTGTATCTAACCCCGTGCTGTACCTGTCCTGGGAGTGTTTGATGGGGACAGTGTACAGGGAGCTTTACTCTGTCTCTAACCCCGTGCTGTACCTGTCCTGGGAATGTTTGATCGGGACAGTGTAGAGAGAGCTTGACTCTGTATCTAACCCCATGCTGTACCTGTCCTGGGAGTGTTTGATGGGGACAGTGTAGAGGGAGCATTACTCTGTGTCAAATCCCGTGCTGTACCTGTCCTGGGTGTGTTTGATGGGGGCAGTGTAGAGGGAGCTTTACTCTGTATCTAACCCCGTGCTGTACCTGTCCTGGGAGTGTTTGATGGGGACAGTGTAGAGGGAGCTTTACTCTGTATCTAACCCTGTGCTGTACCTGCCCTGGGAATGTTTGATGGGGACAGTGTAGAGGGAGCTTTACTCAGTATCTAACCCCGTGCTGCACCTGTCCTGGGAGTGTTTGATGGCGACAGTGTAGAGGGAGCTTTACTCAGTATCTAACCCCGTGCTGCACCTGTCCTGGGAGTGTTTGATGGCGACAGTGTAGAGGGAGCTTCACTCTGTATCTAACCCCGTGCTGTACCTGTCCTGGGAGTGTTTGATGGGGACAGTATAGAGGGAGCTTTACTCTGTGTCTAACCCCGTGCTGTACCTGTCCTGGGAGTGTTTGATGGAGACGGTGTAGAGGGAGCTTTACTCTGTATCTAACCCCGTGCTGTACCTGTCCTGGGAGTGTTTGATGGGGATGGTGTAGAGGGAGCTTCACTCTGTATCTAACCCCGTGCTGTACCTGTCCTGGGAGTGTTTGATGGGGACAGTGTAGAGGGAGCTTTACTCTGTATCTAACCCCATGATGTACCTGTCCTGGGAGTGTTTCATGGGGACAGTGTTTAGGGAGCTTTACTTAGTATCTAATGCCGTGCTGTACCTGTCCTGGGAGTGTTTGATGGGGAAGGTGTAGATGGAGATTTACTCTGTATCTAATCCCGTGCTGTACCTGTCCTGGGAGTGTTTGATGGGGACAGTGTAGAGGGAGCTTTACTCTGTCTCTAACCCCGTGCTGTACCTGTCCTGGGAGTGTTTGATGGGGACAGTGTAGAGAGAGCTTTTCTCTGTATCTAACCCCGTGCTGTACCTGTCCTGGGAGTGTTTGATGGGGACAGTGTAGAGGGAGATTTACTCTGCATCTAACCCCGTGCTGTAGCTGTCTTGGGAGTGTTTGATGGGGACAGTGTAGAGAGAGCTTTACTCTGTATCTAACCCCGTGCTGTACCTGTCCTGGGAGTGTTTGATGGGGACAGTGTAGAGGGAGCTCTACTCTGTATCTAACCCCGTGCTGTACCTGTCCTGGGAGTGTTTGATGGGGACAGTGAAGAGGGAGCTTTACTCTGTATCTAACCCCGTTCTGTACCTGTCCTGGGAGTGTTTCATGGGGACAGTGTAGAGGGAGCTTTACTCTGTCACTAACCCCGTGCTGTACCTGTCCTGCGAGTGTTTGATGGGGACAGTGTAGAGGGAACTTTACTCTGTATTTAACCCCGTGCTGTACCTGTCCTGGGAGAGTTTGATGGGGACAGTGTAGAGGGAGCTTTACTCTGTATCTAACCCCGTGATGTACCTGTCCTGTGAGTGTTTGTTGGGGACAGTGTAGAGGGAAGCTTTACTCTGTATCTAACTCCGTGCTGTACCTGTCCTGGGTGTGTTTGATGGGGACAGTGTAGAGGGAGCTTTACTCTGTATCTAACCCCGTGCTGTACCTGTCCTGGGAGTGTTTGATGGGGTCAGTGTAGAGGGAGCTTTACTCTGTATCTAACCCCGTGCTGTACCAGTCCTGGGAGTGTTTGATGGGGACAGTGTAGAGGGAGCTTTACTCTGTATCTAACCCCGTGCTGTACCTGTCCTGGGAGTGTTTGATGGGGACAGTGTAGAGGGAGCATTACTCTGTGTCAAACCCCGTGCTGTACCTGTCCTGGGTGTGTTTGATGGGGGCAGTGTAGAGGGAGCTTTACTCTGTATCTAGACCCGTGCTGTACCTTTCCTGGGAGTCTTTGATGGGGACAGTGTAGAGGGAGCTTGACTCTGTATCTAACTTTGTGCTGTACCTATCTTGGGAGTGTTTGATGGGGACAGTGTACAGTGAGCTTTACTCGATATCTAACCCCGTGCTGTACCTGTCTTGGGAGTGTTTGATGGGGACTGTGTAGAGGGAGCTTAACTCTGCATCTAACCCCGTGCTGTACCTGTCCTGCGAGTATTTGATGGGGACAGTGTAGAGGGAGCTTTACTCTGCATTTTATCCCGTGCTGTACCTGTCCTGGGAGTGTTTCATGGGGACAGTGTAGAGGGAGCTTTACTCTGTATCTAACCCCGTGCTGTACCTGTCCTGGGAGTGTTTGATGGGGACAGTGTAGAGGGAGTTTTACACTGTATCTAAAGACATGCTGTACCTGTCCTGGGAGTGTTTGATGGGGACAGTGTAGAGGGAACATTATTGTGTATCTAACCCCGTGCTGTACCTGTCCCGGGAGTGTTTAATGGGGACAGTTTAGAGGGAGCATTACTCTGTATCTAACCCCGTGCTGTACCTGTCCTGGGAGTGTTTGATGGGGACGGTGCAGAGGGAGCTTTGCTCTGTATCTAACCCCGTGCTGTACCTGTCCTGGGAGTGTTTGATGGGGACGGTGTAGAGGGAGCTTTACTCTGTATCTAACTTTGTGCTGTACCTATCCTGGGAGTGTTTGATGGGGACAGTGTAGAGGGAACATTACTCTGTATCTAACCCCGTGCTGTACCTGTCCTGGGAGTGTTTGATGGGGACAGTGTAGAGGGAGCATTACTCTGTATCTAACCCCGTGCTGTAACTGTCCTGGGAGTGTTTGATGGGGACGGTGCAGAGGGAGCTTTGCTCTGTATCTAACCCCGTGCTGTACCTGTCCGAAAGTGTTTGATGGGTACGGTGTAGAGGGAGATTTACTCTGTATCTAACCCCGTGCTGTACCTGTCCTGGTAGTGTTTGATGGGGAAAGTGTAGAGGGAGCTTTACTCTCTATCTAACACCGTGCTGTACCTGTCCTGGGAGTGTTTAATGGGGGACAGTGTAGAGGGAGCTTTACTCTGCATCTAACCCCGTGCTGTACCTGTCTTGGGAGTGTTTGATGGGGACAGTGTAGAGGGAGCTTAACTCTGCATCTAACCCCGTGCTGTACCTGTCCTGCGAGTGTTTGATGGGGACAGTGTAGAGGGAGCTTTACTCTGCATTTAATCCCGTGCTGTACCTGTGCTGGGAGTGTTTGATGGGGACAGTGTAGAGGGAGCTTTACTCTGTATCTAACCCCGTGCTGTACCTGTCCTGGGAGTGTTTGATGGGGCCAGTGTAGAGGGAGTTTTACACTGTATCTAAAGACATGCTGTACCTGTCCTGGGAGTGTTTGATGGGGACAGTGTAGAGGGAACATTATTGTGTATCTAACCCCGTGCTGTACCTGTCCCGGGAGTGTTTGATGGGGACAGTGTAGAGGGAGCATTACTCTGTATCTAACCCCGTGCTCTACCTGTCCTGGGAGTGTTTGATGGGGACAGTGTAGAGGGAGCTTTACTCTGTATCTAACCCCGTGCTGTACCTGTCCTGGGAGTGTTTGATGGGGACGGTGCAGAGGGAGCTTTACTCTGTATCTAACTTTGTGCTGTACCTATCCTGGGAGTGTTTGATGGGGACAGTGTAGAGTGAGCTTTACTCGATATCTAACCCCGTGCTGTACCTGTCCTGGGAGTGTTTGATGGAGTCAGTGTAGAGGGAGCTTTACTCTGCATCTAACCCCGTGCTGTGCCTGTCTTGGGAGTGTTTGATGGGGACAGTGTAGAGGGAGCTTTACTCTGCATCTAACCCTGTGCTGTACCTGTCCTGCGAGTGTTTGATGGGGACAGTGTAGAGGGAGCTTTACTCTGCTTTTAATCCCGTGCTGTACCTGTCCTGGGAGTGTTTGATGGGGACAGTGTAGAGCGAGCTTTACTCTGTCTCTAACCCCGTGCTGTACCTGTCCTGGGAGTGTTTGATGGGGACAGTGTAGAGGGAGCTTTACTCTGTAACTAACCCCGTGCTGTACCTGTCCCGGGAGTGTTTGATGGGGACAGTGTAGAGGGAGCTTTACTCTGTATCTAACCCCGTGCTGTACCTGTCCTGGGAGTGTTTGATGGGGGACAGTGTAGAGGGAGTTTTACTCTGTATCTAACCCCGTGCTGTACCTGTCCTGTGAATGTTTGATGGGGACAGTGTAGAAGGAGCTTTACTCTCACTCTAACCCCGTGCTATACCTGTCCTGCGAGTGTTTGATGGGGACAGTGTAAAGGGAACTTTACTCTGTATCTAACCCCGCGCTGTACCTGTCCTGGGAGTGTTTGATGGGGGCAGTGTAGAGGGAGCTTTACTCTGTATCTAACCCCGTGCTGTACCTGTCCTGGGTGTGTTTGATGGGGACAGTGTAGAGGGAGCTTTACTGTGTATCTAACCCCGTGCTGTACCTGTCCTGGGAGTGTTTGATGGGGACAGTGTAGAGGGAGCTTTACTGTGTATCTAACCCCGTGCTGTACCTGTCCTGGGAGTGTTTGATGGGGACAGTGTAGAGGGAGCTCTACTCTGTATCTAACCCCGTGCTGTACCTGTCCTGGGATTGTTTGATGGCGATAGTGTAGAGGGAGCTTTACTCTGTATCTAACCCCGTGCTGTACCTGTCCTGGGAGTGTCTGCTGGGGACAGTGTAGAGGGAACTTTACTCTGTATCTAACCCCGTGCTGTGCCTGCCCTGGGAGTGTTTGATGGGGACAGTGTAGAGGGAGCTTTACTCTGTATCTAACCCCGTGCTGTTCCTGTCCTGGGAGTGTTTGATGGGGACAGTGTAGAGGGAGCTTTACTCTGTATCTAACCCCGTGCTGTTCCTGTCCTGGGAGTGTTTGATGGGGACAGTGTAGAGGGAGCTTTACTCTGTATCTAACACCGTGCTGTACCTGTCCTGGGTGTGGTGGTGGGGACAGTGTAGAGGGAGCTTGACTCTGTATCTAACCCTGTGCTGTACCTGTCCTGGGTGTGTTTGATGGGGACAGTGTAGAGGGAGCTTTACTCTGTATCTAACCCCGTGCTGCCTGTCCTGGGAGTGTTTGATGGGGACAGTGTAGAGGGAGCTTTACTCTGTATCTAACATCGTGCTGTTCCTGTCCTGGGAGTGGTGGTGGGGACAGTGTAGAGGGAGCTTTACTCTGTATCTAACCCCGTGCTGTTCCTGTCCTGGGAGTGTTTGATGGGGACAGTGTAGAGGGAGCTTTACTCTGTATCTAATCCCGTGCTGTACCTGTCCTGGGAGTGTTTGATGGGGACAGTGTAGAGGGAGGTTTACTCTGTATCTAAGCCCGTGCTGTACCTGTCCTGGGAGTGTTTGATGGGGACAGTGTAGAGGGAGGTTTGCTCTGTATCTAACCCCGTGCTGTACCTGTCCTGGGAGTGTTTGATGGGGACAGTGTAGAGGGAGCTTTACTCTGTATCTAACCCTGTGCTGTACCTGTCCTGGGATTGTCCGATGGAGACAGTGTAGAGGGAGCTTTACTCTGTATCTAACCCCGTGCTGTCCCTGTCCTGGGAGTGTTTGATGGGGACAGTGTAGAGGGAGCTTTACTCTGTATCTAACCCCGTGCTGTACCTGTCCTGGGAGTGTTTAATGGGAACAGTGTAGAGGGAGCTTTACTCTGTATCTACCCCGTGCTGTACCAGTCCTGGGAGTGTGTGATGGGGACAGTGTAGAGGGAGCTTTACTCTGTATCTAACCCTGTGCTGTACCTGTCCTGGGTGTGTTTGATGGGGACAGTGTAGAGGGAGCTTTACTCTGTATCTAACCCCGTGCTGTACCTGTCCTGGGAGTGTTTGATGGGGACAGTGTCGAGGGAGCTTTACTCTGTATCTAACCCCGTGCTGTTCCTGTCCTGGGAGTGTTTGATGGGGACAGTGTAGAGGGAGCTTTACTCTCTATCTAACACCGTGCTGTTCCTGTCCTGGGAGTGGTGGTGGGGACAGTGTAGAGGGAGCTTTACTCTGTATCTAACCCCGTGCTGTTCCTGTCCTGGGAGTGTTTGATGGGGACAGTGTAGAGGGAGCTTTACTCTGTATCTAATCCCGTGCTGTACCTGTCCTGGGAGTGTTTGATGGGGACAGTGTAGAGGGAGGTTTGCTCTGTATCTAACCCCGTGCTGTACCTGTCCTGGGAGTGTTTGATGGGGACAGTGTAGAGGGAGCTTTACTCTGTATCTAACCCTGTGCTGTACCTGTCCTGGGATTGTCCGATGGAGACAGTGTAGAGGGAGCTTTACTCTGTATCTAACCCCGTGCTGTACCTGTCCTGGGAGTGTTTGATGGGGACAGTGTAGAGGGAGCTTTACTCTGTATCTAACCCCGTGCTGTACCTGTCCTGGAAGTGTTTAATGGGAACAGTGTAGAGGGAGATTTACTCTGTATCTACCCCGTGCTGTACCAGTCCTGGGAGTGTGTGATGGGGACAGTGTAGAGGGAGCTTTACTCTGTGTCTAACCCCGTGCTGTCCCTGTCCTGGGAGTGTTTGATGGGGACAGTGTAGAGGGAGCTTTACTCTGTATCTAACCCCGTGCTGTACCTGTCCTGGGAGTGTTTGATGGGGACAGTGTAGAGGGAGCTTTACTCTGTATCTAACCCCGTGCTGTACCTGTCCTGGGAGTGTTTTATGGGGACAGTGTAGAGGGAGCTTTACTCTGTATCTAACCCCGTGCTCTACCTGTCCTGGGAGTGTTTGATGGGGACAGTGCAGAGGGAACATTACTCTGTATCTAACCCCGTGCTGTACCTGTCCTGGGAGTGTTTGATGGGGACAGTGTAGAGGGAGCATTACTCTGTATCTAACCCCGTGCTGTACCTGTCCTGGGAGTGTTTAATGGGGACGGTGCAGAGGGAGCTTTGCTCTGTATCTAACCCCGTGCTGTACCTGTCCGAAAGTGTTTGATGGGGACGGTGTAGAGGGGGATTTACTCTGTACCTAATCCCGTGCTGTACCTGTCCTGGGAGTGTTTGATGGGGACGGTGTAGTGGGAGCTTTACTCTGTATCTAACCCCGTGCTGTACCTATCCTGGTAGTGTTTGATGGGGAAAGTGTAGAGGGATCTTTACTCTGTATCTAACACCGTGCTGTACCTGTCCTGGGAGTGTTTAATGGGGGACAGTGTAGAGGGAGCTTTACTCTGCATCTAACCCCTTGCTGTACCTGTCTTGGGAATGTTTGATGGGGTCAGTGTAGAGGGAGCTTAACTCTGCATCTAAACCCGTGCTGTACCTGTCCTGGGAGTGTTTGATGGGGACGGTGTAGAGGGAGATTTACTCTGTATCTAATCCCGTGCTGTACCTGTCCTGGGAGGGTTTGATGGGGACAGTGTAGAGGGAGCTTTACTGTGTATCTAACCCCGTGCTGTACCTGTCCTGGGAGTGTTTGATGGGGACAGTGTAGAGGGAGCTTTACTCTGTATCTAACCCCGTGCTGTACCTGTCCTGGGAGTGTTTGATGGGGACAGGGTAGAGGGAACATTATTGTGTATCTAACCCCGTGCTGTACCTGTCCCGGGAGTGTTTGATGGGGACAGTGTAGAGGGAGCTTTACTCTGTATCTAACCCCGTGCTGTACCTGTCCTGGGAGTGTTTGATGGGGACGGTGCAGAGGGAGCTTTGCTCTGTATCTAACCCCGTGCTGTACCTGTCCGAAAGTGTTTGATGGGGACGGTGTAGAGGGAGATTTACTCTGTATCTAATCCCGTGCTGTACCTATCCTGGTAGTGTTTGATGGCAAAGTGTAGAGGGAGCTTTACTCTGTATCTAACACCGTGCTGTACCTGTCCTGGGAGTGTTTAATGGGGGACAGTGTAGAGGGAGCTTTACTCTGCATCTAACCCCGTGCTGTACCTGTCTTGGGAGTGTTTGATGGCGACAGTGTAGAGGGAGCTTAACTCTGCATCTAACCCGGTGCTGTACCTCTCCTGGGAGTGTTTGATGGGGACAGTGTAGAGGGAGCTTTACTCTGTATCTAACCCCGTGCTGTATCTGTCCTGGGAGTGTTTGATGGGGACAGTGTAGAGGGAGCTTTACTCTGTATCTCACCCCGTGCTGTACCTGTCCTGCGAGTGTTTGATGGGGACAGTGTAGAGGGAGCTTTATTCTGCATTTAATCCCGTGCTGTACCTGTCCTGGGAGTGTTTGATGGGGACAGTGTAGAGGGAGCTTTACTCTGTATCTAACCCCTTGCTGTACCTGTCCTGCGAGTGTTTGATGGGGACAGTGTAGAGGGAACATTACTCTGTATCTAACCCCGTGCTGTACCTGTCCTGGGAGTGTTTGATGGGGACGGTGCAGAGGGAGCTTTGCTCTGTATCTAACCCCGTGCTGTACCTGTCCTGGGAGTGTTTGATGGGGACAGTGTAGAGGGAGCTTTACTCTGTATCTAACCCCGTGCTGTACCTGTCCTGGGAGTGTTTGATGGGGACAGTGTAGAGGGAGCTTTACTCTGTATCTAACCCCGTGCTGTACCTGTCCTGGGAGTGTTTGATGGGGACGGTGTAGAGGGAGCATTACTCTGTATCTAACCCCGTGCTGTGCCTGTCCTGGGAGTGTTTGATCGGGACAGTGTAGAGGGAGCATTACTCTGTATCTAACCCCGTGCTGTACCTGTCCTGGGAGTGTTTGATGGGGACGGTGCAGACAGAGCTTTACTCTGTATCTAACCCCGTGCTGTACCTGTCCTGGGAGTGTTTGATGGGGACGGTGTAGAGGAAGATTTACTCTGTATCTAATCCCGTGCTGTACCTGTCCTGGGAGTGTTTGATGGGGACGGTGTAGTGGGAGCTTTACTCTGTATCTAACCGCGTGCTGTACCTGTCCTGCGAGTGTTTGATGGGGACAGTGTAGAGGGAGCTTTACTCTGCATTTAATCCCGTGCTGTACCTGTCCTGGGAGTGTTTGATGGGGACAGTGTAGAGGGAGCTTTACTCTGTATCTAAACCCGTGCTGTACCTGTCCTGGGAGTGTTTGATGGGGACAGTGTAGAGGGAGCTTTACTCTGTATCTAACCACGTGCTGTACCTGTCCTGGGAGTGTTTTATGGGGACAGTGTAGAGGGAGCTTTACTCTGTATCTAACCCCGTGCTGTACCTGTCCTGGGAGTGTTTGATGGGGACAGTGTAGAGGGAACATTACTCTGTATCTAACCCCGTGCTGTACCTGTCCTGGGAGTGTTTGATGGGGACAGTGTAGAGGGAGCATTACTCTGTATCTAACCCCGTGCTGTACCTGTCCTGGGAGTGTTTGATGGGGACGGTGCAGAGGGAGCTTTGCTCTGTATCTAACCCCGTGCTGTACCTGTCCGAAAGTGTTTGATGGGGACGGTGTAGAGGGAGATTTACTCTGTATCTAATCCCGTGCTGTACCTGTCCTGGGAGTGTTTGATGGGGACGGTGTAGTGGGAGCTTTACTCTGTATCTAACCCCGTGCTGTACCTATCCTGGTAGTGTTTGCTGGGGAAAGTGTAGAGGGAGCTTTACTCTGTATCTAACACCATGCTGTACCTGTCCTGGGAGTGTTTAATGGGGGACAGTGTAGAGGGAGCTTTACTCTGCATCTAACCCCTTGCTGTACCTGTCTTGGGAGTGTTTGATGGGGACTGTGTAGAGGGAGCTTAACTCTGCATCTAACCCCGTGCTGTACCTCTCCTGCGATTATTTGATGGGGACAGTGTAGAGGGAGCTTTACTCTGCATTTTATCCCGTGCTGTACCTGTCCTGGGAGTGTTTCATGGGGACAGTGTAGAGGGAGCTTTACTCTGTATCTCACCCCGTGCTGTACCTGTCCTGCGAGTGTTTGATGGGGACAGTGTAGAGGGAGCTTTACTCTGCATTTAATCCCGTGCTGTACCTGTCCTGGGAGTGTTTGATGGGGACAGTGTAGAGGGAGCTTTACTCTGTATCTAACCCCGTGCTGTACCTGTCCAGCGAGTGTTTGATGGGGACAGTGTAGAGGGAACATTACTCTGTATCTAACCCCGTGCTGTACCTGTCCTGGGAGTGTTTGATGGGGACGGTGCAGAGGGAGCTTTGCTCTGTATCTAACCCCGTGCTGTACCTGTCCTGGGAGTGTTTGATGGGGACAGTGTAGAGGGAGCTTTACTCTGTATCTAACCCCGTGCTGTACCTGTCCTGGGAGTGTTTGATGGGGACAGTGTAGAGGGAGCTTTACTCTGTATCTAACCCCGTGCTGTACCTGTCCTGGGAGTGTTTGATGGGGACGGTGTAGAGGGAGCATTACTCTGTATCTAACCCCGTGCTGTACCTGTCCTGGGAGTGTTTGATGGGGACAGTGTAGAGGGAGCATTACTCTGTATCTAACCCCGTGCTGTACCTGTCCTGGGAGTGTTTGATGGGGACGGTGCTGACAGAGCTTTACTCTGTATCTAACCCCGTGCTGTACCTGTCCTGGGAGTGTTTGATGGAGACGGTGTAGAGGAAGATTTACTCTGTATCTAATCCCGTGCTGTACCTGTCCTGGGAGTGTTTGATGGGGACGGTGTAGTGGGAGCTTTACTCTGTATCTAACCCCGTGCTGTACCTATCCTGGTAGTGTTTGCTGGGGAAAGTGTAGAGGGAGCTTTACTCTGTATCTAACACCATGCTGTACCTGTCCTGGGAGTGTTTAATGGGGGACAGTGTAGAGGGAGCTTTACTCTGCATCTAACCCCTTGCTGTACCTGTCTTGGGAGTGTTTGATGGGGACTGTGTAGAGGGAGCTTAACTCTGCATCTAACCCCGTGCTGTACCTGTCCTGCGAGTATTTGATGGGGACAGTGTAGAGGGAGCTTTACTCTGCATTTTATCGCGTGCTGTACCTGTCCTGGGAGTGTTTCATGGGGACAGTGTAGAGGGAGCTTTACTCTGCATTTAATCCCGTGCTGTACCTGTCCTGGGAGTGTTTGATGGGGACGGTGCAGAGGGAGCTTTACTCTGTATCTAACTTTGTGCTGTACCTATCCTGGGAGTGTTTGATGGGGACAGTGTAGAGTGAGCTTTACTCGATATCTAACCCCGTGCTGTACCTGTCTTGGGAGTGTTTGATGGGGACTGTGTAGAGGGAGCTTTACTCTGCATTTTATCCCGTGCTGTACCTGTCCTGGGAGTGTTTCATGGGGACAGTGTAGAGGGAGCTTTACTCTGTATCTAACCCCGTGCTGTACCTGTCCTGGGAGTGTTTGATGGGGACAGTGTAGAGGGAGTTTTACACTGTATCTAAAGACATGCTGTACCTGTCCTGGGAGTGTTTGATGGGGACAGTGTAGAGGGAACATTATTGTGTATCTAACCCCGTGCTGTACCTGTCCCGGGAGTGTTTGATGGGGACAGTTTAGAGGGAGCATTACTCTGTATCTAACCCCGTGCTGTACCTGTCCTGGGAGTGTTTGATGGGGACGGTGCAGAGGGAGCTTTGCTCTGTATCTAACCCCGTGCTGTACCTGTCCTGGGAGTGTTTGATGGGGACGGTGTAGAGGGAGCTTTACTCTGTATCTAACTTTGTGCTGTACCTATCCTGGGAGTGTTTGATGGGGACAGTGTAGAGGGAACATTACTCTGTATCTAACCCCGTGCTGTACCTGTCCTGGGAGTGTTTGATGGGGACAGTGTAGAGGGAGCATTACTCTGTATCTAACCCTGTGCTGTAACTGTCCTGGGAGTGTTTGATGGGGACGGTGCAGAGGGAGCTTTGCTCTGTATCTAACCCCGTGCTGTACCTGTCCGAAAGTGTTTGATGGGTACGGTGTAGAGGGAGATTTACTCTGTATCTAACCCCGTGCTGTACCTGTCCTGGTAGTGTTTGATGGGGAAAGTGTAGAGGGAGCTTTACTCTCTATCTAACACCGTGCTGTACCTGTCCTGGGATTGTTTAATGGGGGACAGTGTAGAGGGAGCTTTACTCTGCATCTAACCCCGTGCTGTACCTGTCTTGGGAGTGTTTGATGGGGACAGTGTAGAGGGAGCTTAACTCTGCATCTAACCCCGTGCTGTACCTGTCCTGCGAGTGTTTGATGGGGACAGTGTAGAGGGAGCTTTACTCTGCATTTAATCCCGTGCTGTACCTGTCCTGGGAGTGTTTGATGGGGACAGTGTAGAGGGAGCTTTACTCTGTATCTAAACCCGTGCTGTACCTGTCCTGGGAGTGTTTGATGGGGACAGTGTAGAGGGAGCTTTACTCTGTATCTAACCCCGTGCTGTACCTGTCCTGGGAGTGTTTTATGGGGACAGTGTAGAGGGAGCTTTACTCTGTATCTAACCCCGTGCTGTACCTGTCCTGGGAGTGTTTGATGGGGACAGTGTAGAGGGAACATTACTCTGTATCTAACCCCGTGCTGTACCTGTCCTGGGAGTGTTTGATGGGGACAGTGTAGAGGGAGCATTACTCTGTATCTAACCCCGTGCTGTACCTGTCCTGGGAGTGTTTAATGGGGACGGTGCAGAGGGAGCTTTGCTCTGCATCTAACCCCGTGCTGTACCTGTCCGAAAGTGTTTGATGGGGACGGTGTAGAGGGGGATTTACTCTGTACCTAATCCCGTGCTGTACCTGTCCTGGGAGTGTTTGATGGGGACGGTGTAGTGGGAGCTTTACTCTGTATCTAACCCCGTGCTGTACCTATCCTGGTAGTGTTTGATGGGGAAAGTGTAGAGGGATCTTTACTCTGTATCTAACACCGTGCTGTACCTGTCCTGGGAGTGTTTAATGGGGGACAGCGTAGAGGGAGCTTTACTCTGCATCTAACCCCTTGCTGTACCTGTCTTGGGAATGTTTGATGGGGTCAGTGTAGAGGGAGCTTAACTCTGCATCTAAACCCGTGCTGTACCTGTCCTGGGAGTGTTTGATGGGGACGGTGTAGAGGGAGATTTACTCTGTATCTAATCCCGTGCTGTACCTGTCCTGGGAGGGTTTGATGGGGACAGTGTAGAGGGAGCTTTACTGTGTATCTAACCCCGTGCTGTACCTGTCCTGGGAGTGTTTGATGGGGACAGTGTAGAGGGAGCTTTACTCTGTATCTAACCCCGTGCTGTACCTGTCCTGGGAGTGTTTGATGGGGACAGGGTAGAGGGAACATTATTGTGTATCTAACCCCGTGCTGTACCTGTCCCGGGAGTGTTTGATGGGGACAGTGTAGAGGGAGCTTTACTCTGTATCTAACCCCGTGCTGTACCTGTCCTGGGAGTGTTTGATGGGGACGGTGCAGAGGGAGCTTTGCTCTGTATCTAACCCCGTGCTGTACCTGTCCGAAAGTGTTTGATGGGGACGGTGT
The DNA here is from genome assembly GCF_047496885.1 of Scyliorhinus torazame. Lineage (NCBI taxonomy): Eukaryota > Metazoa > Chordata > Chondrichthyes > Carcharhiniformes > Scyliorhinidae > Scyliorhinus > Scyliorhinus torazame. Next base: position 85,064,609 of record NC_092729.1, on the reverse strand, counting down.
AGAGGGAGATTTACTCTGTATCTAATCCCGTGCTGTACCTATCCTGGTAGTGTTTGATGGCAAAGTGTAGAGGGAGCTTTACTCTGTATCTAACACCGTGCTGTACCTGTCCTGGGAGTGTTTAATGGGGGACAGTGTAGAGGGAGCTTTACTCTGCATCTAACCCCGTGCTGTACCTGTCTTGGGAGTGTTTGATGGCGACAGTGTAGAGGGAGCTTAACTCTGCATCTAACCCGGTGCTGTACCTCTCCTGGGAGTGTTTGATGGGGACAGTGTAGAGGGAGCTTTACTCTGTATCTAACCCCGTGCTGTATCTGTCCTGGGAGTGTTTGATGGGGACAGTGTAGAGGGAGCTTTACTCTGTATCTCACCCCGTGCTGTACCTGTCCTGCGAGTGTTTGATGGGGACAGTGTAGAGGGAGCTTTATTCTGCATTTAATCCCGTGCTGTACCTGTCCTGGGAGTGTTTGATGGGGACAGTGTAGAGGGAGCTTTACTCTGTATCTAACCCCGTGCTGTACCTGTCCTGCGAGTGTTTGATGGGGACAGTGTAGAGGGAACATTACTCTGTATCTAACCCCGTGCTGTACCTGTCCTGGGAGTGTTTGATGGGGACGGTGCAGAGGGAGCTTTGCTCTGTATCTAACCCCGTGCTGTACCTGTCCTGGGAGTGTTTGATGGGGACAGTGTAGAGGGAGCTTTACTCTGTATCTAACCCCGTGCTGTACCTGTCCTGGGAGTGTTTGATGGGGACAGTGTAGAGGGAGCTTTACTCTGTATCTAACCCCGTGCTGTACCTGTCCTGGGAGTGTTTGATGGGGACGGTGTAGAGGGAGCATTACTCTGTATCTAACCCCGTGCTGTACCTGTCCTGGGAGTGTTTGATCGGGACAGTGTAGAGGGAGCATTACTCTGTATCTAACCCCGTGCTGTACCTGTCCTGGGAGTGTTTGATGGGGACGGTGCAGACAGAGCTTTACTCTGTATCTAACCCCGTGCTGTACCTGTCCTGGGAGTGTTTGATGGGGACGGTGTAGAGGAAGATTTACTCTGTATCTAATCCCGTGCTGTACCTGTCCTGGGAGTGTTTGATGGGGACGGTGTAGTGGGAGCTTTACTCTGTATCTAACCGCGTGCTGTACCTGTCCTGCGAGTGTTTGATGGGGACAGTGTAGAGGGAGCTTTACTCTGCATTTAATCCCGTGCTGTACCTGTCCTGGGAGTGTTTGATGGGGACAGTGTAGAGGGAGCTTTACTCTGTATCTAAACCCGTGCTGTACCTGTCCTGGGAGTGTTTGATGGGGACAGTGTAGAGGGAGCTTTACTCTGTATCTAACCACGTGCTGTACCTGTCCTGGGAGTGTTTTATGGGGACAGTGTAGAGGGAGCTTTACTCTGTATCTAACCCCGTGCTGTACCTGTCCTGGGAGTGTTTGATGGGGACAGTGTAGAGGGAACATTACTCTGTATCTAACCCCGTGCTGTACCTGTCCTGGGAGTGTTTGATGGGGACAGTGTAGAGGGAGCATTACTCTGTATCTAACCCCGTGCTGTACCTGTCCTGGGAGTGTTTGATGGGGACGGTGCAGAGGGAGCTTTGCTCTGTATCTAACCACGTGCTGTACCTGTCCTGGGAGTGTTTTATGGGGACAGTGTAGAGGGAGCTTTACTCTGTATCTAACCCCTTGCTGTACCTGTCTTGGGAGTGTTTGATGGGGACTGTGTAGAGGGAGCTTAACTCTGCATCTAACCCCGTGCTGTACCTGTCCTGCGAGTATTTGATGGGGACAGTGTAGAGGGAGCTTTACTCTGCATTTTATCGCGTGCTGTACCTGTCCTGGGAGTGTTTCATGGGGACAGTGTAGAGGGAGCTTTACTCTGCATTTAATCCCGTGCTGTACCTGTCCTGGGAGTGTTTGATGGGGACGGTGCAGAGGGAGCTTTACTCTGTATCTAACTTTGTGCTGTACCTATCCTGGGAGTGTTTGATGGGGACAGTGTAGAGTGAGCTTTACTCGATATCTAACCCCGTGCTGTACCTGTCTTGGGAGTGTTTGATGGGGACTGTGTAGAGGGAGCTTTACTCTGCATTTTATCCCGTGCTGTACCTGTCCTGGGAGTGTTTCATGGGGACAGTGTAGAGGGAGCTTTACTCTGTATCTAACCCCGTGCTGTACCTGTCCTGGGAGTGTTTGATGGGGACAGTGTAGAGGGAGTTTTACACTGTATCTAAAGACATGCTGTACCTGTCCTGGGAGTGTTTGATGGGGACAGTGTAGAGGGAACATTATTGTGTATCTAACCCCGTGCTGTACCTGTCCCGGGAGTGTTTGATGGGGACAGTTTAGAGGGAGCATTACTCTGTATCTAACCCCGTGCTGTACCTGTCCTGGGAGTGTTTGATGGGGACGGTGCAGAGGGAGCTTTGCTCTGTATCTAACCCCGTGCTGTACCTGTCCTGGGAGTGTTTGATGGGGACGGTGTAGAGGGAGCTTTACTCTGTATCTAACTTTGTGCTGTACCTATCCTGGGAGTGTTTGATGGGGACAGTGTAGAGGGAACATTACTCTGTATCTAACCCCGTGCTGTACCTGTCCTGGGAGTGTTTGATGGGGACAGTGTAGAGGGAGCATTACTCTGTATCTAACCCTGTGCTGTAACTGTCCTGGGAGTGTTTGATGGGGACGGTGCAGAGGGAGCTTTGCTCTGTATCTAACCCCGTGCTGTACCTGTCCGAAAGTGTTTGATGGGTACGGTGTAGAGGGAGATTTACTCTGTATCTAACCCCGTGCTGTACCTGTCCTGGTAGTGTTTGATGGGGAAAGTGTAGAGGGAGCTTTACTCTCTATCTAACACCGTGCTGTACCTGTCCTGGGAGTGTTTAATGGGGGACAGTGTAGAGGGAGCTTTACTCTGCATCTAACCCCGTGCTGTACCTGTCTTGGGAGTGTTTGATGGGGACAGTGTAGAGGGAGCTTAACTCTGCATCTAACCCCGTGCTGTACCTGTCCTGCGAGTGTTTGATGGGGACAGTGTAGAGGGAGCTTTACTCTGCATTTAATCCCGTGCTGTACCTGTCCTGGGAGTGTTTGATGGGGACAGTGTAGAGGGAGCTTTACTCTGTATCTAAACCCGTGCTGTACCTGTCCTGGGAGTGTTTGATGGGGACAGTGTAGAGGGAGCTTTACTCTGTATCTAACCCCGTGCTGTACCTGTCCTGGGAGTGTTTTATGGGGACAGTGTAGAGGGAGCTTTACTCTGTATCTAACCCCGTGCTGTACCTGTCCTGGGAGTGTTTGATGGGGACAGTGTAGAGGGAACATTACTCTGTATCTAACCCCGTGCTGTACCTGTCCTGGGAGTGTTTGATGGGGACAGTGTAGAGGGAGCATTACTCTGTATCTAACCCCGTGCTGTACCTGTCCTGGGAGTGTTTAATGGGGACGGTGCAGAGGGAGCTTTGCTCTGCATCTAACCCCGTGCTGTACCTGTCCGAAAGTGTTTGATGGGGACGGTGTAGAGGGGGATTTACTCTGTACCTAATCCCGTGCTGTACCTGTCCTGGGAGTGTTTGATGGGGACGGTGTAGTGGGAGCTTTACTCTGTATCTAACCCCGTGCTGTACCTATCCTGGTAGTGTTTGATGGGGAAAGTGTAGAGGGATCTTTACTCTGTATCTAACACCGTGCTGTACCTGTCCTGGGAGTGTTTAATGGGGGACAGCGTAGAGGGAGCTTTACTCTGCATCTAACCCCTTGCTGTACCTGTCTTGGGAATGTTTGATGGGGTCAGTGTAGAGGGAGCTTAACTCTGCATCTAAACCCGTGCTGTACCTGTCCTGGGAGTGTTTGATGGGGACGGTGTAGAGGGAGATTTACTCTGTATCTAATCCCGTGCTGTACCTGTCCTGGGAGGGTTTGATGGGGACAGTGTAGAGGGAGCTTTACTGTGTATCTAACCCCGTGCTGTACCTGTCCTGGGAGTGTTTGATGGGGACAGTGTAGAGGGAGCTTTACTCTGTATCTAACCCCGTGCTGTACCTGTCCTGGGAGTGTTTGATGGGGACAGGGTAGAGGGAACATTATTGTGTATCTAACCCCGTGCTGTACCTGTCCCGGGAGTGTTTGATGGGGACAGTGTAGAGGGAGCTTTACTCTGTATCTAACCCCGTGCTGTACCTGTCCTGGGAGTGTTTGATGGGGACGGTGCAGAGGGAGCTTTGCTCTGTATCTAACCCCGTGCTGTACCTGTCCGAAAGTGTTTGATGGGGACGGTGTAGAGGGAGATTTACTCTGTATCTAATCCCGTGCTGTACCTATCCTGGTAGTGTTTGATGGCAAAGTGTAGAGGGAGCTTTACTCTGTATCTAACACCGTGCTGTACCTGTCCTGGGAGTGTTTAATGGGGGACAGTGTAGAGGGAGCTTTACTCTGCATCTAACCCCGTGCTGTACCTGTCTTGGGAGTGTTTGATGGCGACAGTGTAGAGGGAGCTTAACTCTGCATCTAACCCGGTGCTGTACCTCTCCTGGGAGTGTTTGATGGGGACAGTGTAGAGGGAGCTTTACTCTGTATCTAACCCCGTGCTGTATCTGTCCTGGGAGTGTTTGATGGGGACAGTGTAGAGGGAGCTTTACTCTGTATCTCACCCCGTGCTGTACCTGTCCTGCGAGTGTTTGATGGGGACAGTGTAGAGGGAGCTTTATTCTGCATTTAATCCCGTGCTGTACCTGTCCTGGGAGTGTTTGATGGGGACAGTGTAGAGGGAGCTTTACTCTGTATCTAACCCCGTGCTGTACCTGTCCTGCGAGTGTTTGATGGGGACAGTGTAGAGGGAACATTACTCTGTATCTAACCCCGTGCTGTACCTGTCCTGGGAGTGTTTGATGGGGACGGTGCAGAGGGAGCTTTGCTCTGTATCTAACCCCGTGCTGTACCTGTCCTGGGAGTGTTTGATGGGGACAGTGTAGAGGGAGCTTTACTCTGTATCTAACCCCGTGCTGTACCTGTCCTGGGAGTGTTTGATGGGGACAGTGTAGAGGGAGCTTTACTCTGTATCTAACCCCGTGCTGTACCTGTCCTGGGAGTGTTTGATGGGGACGGTGTAGAGGGAGCATTACTCTGTATCTAACCCCGTGCTGTACCTGTCCTGGGAGTGTTTGATCGGGACAGTGTAGAGGGAGCATTACTCTGTATCTAACCCCGTGCTGTACCTGTCCTGGGAGTGTTTGATGGGGACGGTGCAGACAGAGCTTTACTCTGTATCTAACCCCGTGCTGTACCTGTCCTGGGAGTGTTTGATGGGGACGGTGTAGAGGAAGATTTACTCTGTATCTAATCCCGTGCTGTACCTGTCCTGGGAGTGTTTGATGGGGACGGTGTAGTGGGAGCTTTACTCTGTATCTAACCGCGTGCTGTACCTGTCCTGCGAGTGTTTGATGGGGACAGTGTAGAGGGAGCTTTACTCTGCATTTAATCCCGTGCTGTACCTGTCCTGGGAGTGTTTGATGGGGACAGTGTAGAGGGAGCTTTACTCTGTATCTAAACCCGTGCTGTACCTGTCCTGGGAGTGTTTGATGGGGACAGTGTAGAGGGAGCTTTACTCTGTATCTAACCACGTGCTGTACCTGTCCTGGGAGTGTTTTATGGGGACAGTGTAGAGGGAGCTTTACTCTGTATCTAACCCCGTGCTGTACCTGTCCTGGGAGTGTTTGATGGGGACAGTGTAGAGGGAACATTACTCTGTATCTAACCCCGTGCTGTACCTGTCCTGGGAGTGTTTGATGGGGACAGTGTAGAGGGAGCATTACTCTGTATCTAACCCCGTGCTGTACCTGTCCTGGGAGTGTTTGATGGGGACGGTGCAGAGGGAGCTTTGCTCTGTATCTAACCCCGTGCTGTACCTGTCCGAAAGTGTTTGATGGGGACGGTGTAGAGGGAGATTTACTCTGTATCTAATCCCGTGCTGTACCTGTCCTGGGAGTGTTTGATGGGGACGGTGTAGTGGGAGCTTTACTCTGTATCTAACCCCGTGCTGCACCTATCCTGGTAGTGTTTGCTGGGGAAAGTGTAGAGGGAGCTTTACTCTGTATCTAACACCATGCTGTACCTGTCCTGGGAGTGTTTAATGGGGGACAGTGTAGAGGGAGCTTTACTCTGCATCTAACCCCTTGCTGTACCTGTCTTGGGAGTGTTTGATGGGGACTGTGTAGAGGGAGCTTAACTCTGCATTTAACCCCGTGCTGTACCTCTCCTGCGATTATTTGATGGGGACAGTGTAGAGGGAGCTTTACTCTGCATTTTATCCCGTGCTGTACCTGTCCTGGGAGTGTTTCATGGGGACAGTGTAGAGGGAGCTTTACTCTGTATCTCACCCCGTGCTGTACCTGTCCTGCGAGTGTTTGATGGGGACAGTGTAGAGGGAGCTTTACTCTGCATTTAATCCCGTGCTGTACCTGTCCTGGGAGTGTTTGATGGGGACAGTGTAGAGGGAGCTTTACTCTGTATCTAACCCCGTGCTGTACCTGTCCAGCGAGTGTTTGATGGGGACAGTGTAGAGGGAACATTACTCTGTATCTAACCCCGTGCTGTACCTGTCCTGGGAGTGTTTGATGGGGACGGTGCAGAGGGAGCTTTGCTCTGTATCTAACCCCGTGCTGTACCTGTCCTGGGAGTGTTTGATGGGGACAGTGTAGAGGGAGCTTTACTCTGTATCTAACCCCGTGCTGTACCTGTCCTGGGAGTGTTTGATGGGGACAGTGTAGAGGGAGCTTTACTCTGTATCTAACCCCGTGCTGTACCTGTCCTGGGAGTGTTTGATGGGGACGGTGTAGAGGGAGCATTACTCTGTATCTAACCCCGTGCTGTACCTGTCCTGGGAGTGTTTGATGGGGACAGTGTAGAGGGAGCATTACTCTGTATCTAACCCCGTGCTGTACCTGTCCTGGGAGTGTTTGATGGGGACGGTGCTGACAGAGCTTTACTCTGTATCTAACCCCGTGCTGTACCTGTCCTGGGAGTGTTTGATGGGGACGGTGTAGAGGAAGATTTACTCTGTATCTAATCCCGTGCTGTACCTGTCCTGGGAGTGTTTGATGGGGACGGTGTAGTGGGAGCTTTACTCTGTATCTAACCCCATGCTGTACCTATCCTGGTAGTGTTTGCTGGGGAAAGTGTAGAGGGAGCTTTACTCTGTATCTAACACCATGCTGTACCTGTCCTGGGAGTGTTTAATGGGGGACAGTGTAGAGGGAGCTTTACTCTGCATCTAACCCCTTGCTGTACCTGTCTTGGGAGTGTTTGATGGGGACTGTGTAGAGGGAGCTTAACTCTGCATCTAACCCCGTGCTGTACCTGTCCTGCGAGTATTTGATGGGGACAGTGTAGAGGGAGCTTTACTCTGCATTTTATCGCGTGCTGTACCTGTCCTGGGAGTGTTTCATGGGGACAGTGTAGAGGGAGCTTTACTCTGCATTTAATCCCGTGCTGTACCTGTCCTGGGAGTGTTTGATGGGGACGGTGCAGAGGGAGCTTTACTCTGTATCTAACTTTGTGCTGTACCTATCCTGGGAGTGTTTGATGGGGACAGTGTAGAGTGAGCTTTACTCGATATCTAACCCCGTGCTGTACCTGTCTTGGGAGTGTTTGATGGGGACTGTGTAGAGGGAGCTTTACTCTGCATTTTATCCCGTGCTGTACCTGTCCTGGGAGTGTTTCATGGGGACAGTGTAGAGGGAGCTTTACTCTGTATCTAACCCCGTGCTGTACCTGTCCTGGGAGTGTTTGATGGGGACAGTGTAGAGGGAGTTTTACACTGTATCTAAAGACATGCTGTACCTGTCCTGGGAGTGTTTGATGGGGACAGTGTAGAGGGAACATTATTGTGTATCTAACCCCGTGCTGTACCTGTCCCGGGAGTGTTTGATGGGGACAGTTTAGAGGGAGCATTACTCTGTATCTAACCCCGTGCTGTACCTGTCCTGGGAGTGTTTGATGGGGACGGTGCAGAGGGAGCTTTGCTCTGTATCTAACCCCGTGCTGTACCTGTCCTGGGAGTGTTTGATGGGGACGGTGTAGAGGGAGCTTTACTCTGTATCTAACTTTGTGCTGTACCTATCCTGGGAGTGTTTGATGGGGACAGTGTAGAGGGAACATTACTCTGTATCTAACCCCGTGCTGTACCTGTCCTGGGAGTGTTTGATGGGGACAGTGTAGAGGGAGCATTACTCTGTATCTAACCCTGTGCTGTAACTGTCCTGGGAGTGTTTGATGGGGACGGTGCAGAGGGAGCTTTGCTCTGTATCTAACCCCGTGCTGTACCTGTCCGAAAGTGTTTGATGGGTACGGTGTAGAGGGAGATTTACTCTGTATCTAACCCCGTGCTGTACCTGTCCTGGTAGTGTTTGATGGGGAAAGTGTAGAGGGAGCTTTACTCTCTATCTAACACCGTGCTGTACCTGTCCTGGGAGTGTTTAATGGGGGACAGTGTAGAGGGAGCTTTACTCTGCATCTAACCCCGTGCTGTACCTGTCTTGGGAGTGTTTGATGGGGACAGTGTAGAGGGAGCTTAACTCTGCATCTAACCCCGTGCTGTACCTGTCCTGCGAGTGTTTGATGGGGACAGTGTAGAGGGAGCTTTACTCTGCATTTAATCCCGTGCTGTACCTGTCCTGGGAGTGTTTGATGGGGACAGTGTAGAGGGAGCTTTACTCTGTATCTAAACCCGTGCTGTACCTGTCCTGGGAGTGTTTGATGGGGACAGTGTAGAGGGAGCTTTACTCTGTATCTAACCCCGTGCTGTACCTGTCCTGGGAGTGTTTTATGGGGACAGTGTAGAGGGAGCTTTACTCTGTATCTAACCCCGTGCTGTACCTGTCCTGGGAGTGTTTGATGGGGACAGTGTAGAGGGAACATTACTCTGTATCTAACCCCGTGCTGTACCTGTCCTGGGAGTGTTTGATGGGGACAGTGTAGAGGGAGCTTTACTCTGCATTTTATCGCGTGCTGTACCTGTCCTGGGAGTGTTTCATGGGGACAGTGTAGAGGGAGCTTTACTCTGCATTTAATCCCGTGCTGTACCTGTCCTGGGAGTGTTTGATGGGGACGGTGCAGAGGGAGCTTTACTCTGTATCTAACTTTGTGCTGTACCTATCCTGGGAGTGTTTGATGGGGACAGTGTAGAGTGAGCTTTACTCGATATCTAACCCCGTGCTGTACCTGTCTTGGGAGTGTTTGATGGGGACTGTGTAGAGGGAGCTTTACTCTGCATTTTATCCCGTGCTGTACCTGTCCTGGGAGTGTTTCATGGGGACAGTGTAGAGGGAGCTTTACTCTGCTTCTAACCCCGTGCTGTACCTGTCTTGGGAGTGTTTGATGGGGACAGTGTAGAGGGAGCTTAACTCTGCATCTAACCCCGTGCTGTACCTGTCCTGCGAGTGTTTGATGGGGACAGTGTAGAGGGAGCTTTACTCTGCATTTAATCCCGTGCTGTACCTGTGCTGGGAGTGTTTGATGGGGACAGTGTAGAGGGAGCTTTACTCTGTATCTAACCCCGTGCTGTACATGTCCTGGGAGTGTTTGATGGGGCCAGTGTAGAGGGAGTTTTACACTGTATCTAAAGACATGCTGTACCTGTCCTGGGAGTGTTTGATGGGGACAGTGTAGAGGGAACATTATTGTGTATCTAACCCCGTGCTGTACCTGTCCCGGGAGTGTTTGATGGGGACAGTGTAGAGGGAGCATTACTCTGTATCTAACCCCGTGCTCTACCTGTCCTGGGAGTGTTTGATGGGGACAGTGTAGAGGGAGCTTTACTCTGTATCTAACCCCGTGCTGTACCTGTCCTGGGAGTGTTTGATGGGGACGGTGCAGAGGGAGCTTTACTCTGTATCTAACTTTGTGCTGTACCTATCCTGGGAGTGTTTGATGGGGACAGTGTAGAGTGAGCTTTACTCGATATCTAACCCCGTGCTGTACCTGTCTTGGGAGTGTTTGATGGGGACTGTGTAGAGGGAGCTTTACTCTGCATTTTATCCCGTGCTGTACCTGTCCTGGGAGTGTTTCATGGGGACAGTGTAGAGGGAGCTTTACTCTGTATCTAACCCCGTGCTGTACCTGTCCTGGGAGTGTTTGATGGGGACAGTGTAGAGGGAGTTTTACACTGTATCTAAAGACATGCTGTACCTGTCCTGGGAGTGTTTGATGGGGACAGTGTAGAGGGAACATTATTGTGTATCTAACCCCGTGCTGTACCTGTCCCGGGAGTGTTTGATGGGGACAGTTTAGAGGGAGCATTACTCTGTATCTAACCCCGTGCTGTACCTGTCCTGGGAGTGTTTGATGGGGACGGTGCAGAGGGAGCTTTGCTCTGTATCTAACCCCGTGCTGTACCTGTCCTGGGAGTGTTTGATGGGGACGGTGTAGAGGGAGCTTTACTCTGTATCTAACTTTGTGCTGTACCTATCCTGGGAGTGTTTGATGGGGACAGTGTAGAGGGAACATTACTCTGTATCTAACCCCGTGCTGTACCTGTCCTGGGAGTGTTTGATGGGGACAGTGTAGAGGGAGCATTACTCTGTATCTAACCCCGTGCTGTAACTGTCCTGGGAGTGTTTGATGGGGACGGTGCAGAGGGAGCTTTGCTCTGTATCTAACCCCGTGCTGTACCTGTCCGAAAGTGTTTGATGGGTACGGTGTAGAGGGAGATTTACTCTGTATCTAACCCCGTGCTGTACCTGTCCTGGTAGTGTTTGATGGGGAAAGTGTAGAGGGAGCTTTACTCTCTATCTAACACCGTGCTGTACCTGTCCTGGGAGTGTTTAATGGGGGACAGTGTCGAGGGAGCTTTACTCTGCATCTAACCCCGTGCTGTACCTGTCTTGGGAGTGTTTGATGGGGACAGTGTAGAGGGAGCTTAACTCTGCATCTAACCCCGTGCTGTACCTGTCCTGCGAGTGTTTGATGGGGACAGTGTAGAGGGAGCTTTACTCTGCATTTAATCCCGTGCTGTACCTGTGCTGGGAGTGTTTGATGGGGACAGTGTAGAGGGAGCTTTACTCTGTATCTAACCCCGTGCTGTACCTGTCCTGGGAGTGTTTGATGGGGCCAGTGTAGAGGGAGTTTTACACTGTATCTAAAGACATGCTGTACCTGTCCTGGGAGTGTTTGATGGGGACAGTGTAGAGGGAACATTATTGTGTATCTAACCCCGTGCTGTACCTGTCCCGGGAGTGTTTGATGGGGACAGTGTAGAGGGAGCATTACTCTGTATCTAACCCCGTGCTCTACCTGTCCTGGGAGTGTTTGATGGGGACAGTGTAGAGGGAGCTTTACTCTGTATCTAACCCCGTGCTGTACCTGTCCTGGGAGTGTTTGATGGGGACGGTGCAGAGGGAGCTTTACTCTGTATCTAACTTTGTGCTGTACCTATCCTGGGAGTGTTTGATGGGGACAGTGTAGAGTGAGCTTTACTCGATATCTAACCCCGTGCTGTACCTGTCCTGGGAGTGTTTGATGGAGTCAGTGTAGAGGGAGCTTTACTCTGCATCTAACCCCGTGCTGTACCTGTCTTGGGAGTGTTTGATGGGGACAGTGTAGAGGGAGCTTTACTCTGCATCTAACCCTGTGCTGTACCTGTCCTGTGAGTGTTTGATGGGGACAGTGTAGAGGGAGCTTTACTCTGCATTTAATCCCGTGCTGTACCTGTCCTGGGAGTGTTTGATGGGGACAGTGTAGAGCGAGCTTTACTCTGTCTCTAACCCCGTACTGTACCTGTCCTGGGAGTGTTTGATGGGGACAGTGTAGAGGGAGCTTTACTCTGTAACTAACCCCGTGCTGTACCTGTCCCGGGAGTGTTTGATGGGGACAGTGTAGAGGGAGCTTTACTCTGTATCTAACCCCGTGCTGTACCTGACCTGGGAGTGTTTGATGGGGGACAGTGTAGAGGGAGTTTTACTCTGTATCTAACCCCGTGCTGTACCTGTCCTGGGAGTGTTTGATGGGGACAGTGTAGAGCGAGCTTTACTCTGTCTCTAACCCCGTGCTGTACCTGTCCTGCGAGTGTTTGATGGGGACAGTGTAGAGGGAACTTTACTCTGTATCGAACCCCGCGCTGTACCTGTCCTGGGAGTGTTTGATGGGGACAGTGTAGAGGGAGGTTTACTCTGTATCTAACCCCGTGCTGTACCTGTCCTGGGAGAGTTTGATGGGGACAGTGTAGAGGGAGCTTTACTCTGTATCTAACCCCGTGCTGTACCTGTCCTGGGAGTGTTTGATGGGGACAGTGTACAGGGAGCTTTACTCTGTCTCTAACCCCGTGCTGTACCTGTCCTGGGAATGTTTGATCGGGACAGTGTAGAGAGAGCTTGACTCTGTATCTAACCCCATGCTGTACCTGTCCTGGGAGTGTTTGATGGGGACAGTGTAGAGGGAGCATTACTCTGTGTCAAATCCCGTGCTGTACCTGTCCTGGGTGTGTTTGATGGGGGCAGTGTAGAGGGAGCTTTACTCTGTATCTAACCCCGTGCTGTACCTGTCCTGGGAGTGATTGATGGGGACAGTGTAGAGGGAGCTTTACTCTGTATCTAACCCTGTGCTGTACCTGCCCTGGGAATGTTTGATGGGGACAGTGTAGAGGGAGCTTTACTCAGTATCTAACCCCGTGCTGCACCTGTCCTGGGAGTGTTTGATGGCGACAGTGTAGAGGGAGCTTCACTCTGTATCTAACCCCGTGCTGTACCTGTCCTGGGAGTGTTTGATGGGGACAGTATAGAGGGAGCTTTACTCTGTGTCTAACCCCGTGCTGTACCTGTCCTGGGAGTGTTTGATGGAGACGGTGTAGAGGGAGCTTTACTCTGTATCTAACCCCGTGCTGTACCTGTCCTGGGAGTGTTTGATGTGGGCAGTGTAGAGGGAGCTTTACTCTGTATCTAACCCCTTTCTGTACCTGTCCTGGGAGTGTTTGATGGGGATGGTGTAGAGGGAGCTTCACTCTGTATCTAACCCCGTGCTGTACCTGTCCTGGGAGTGTTTGATGGGGACAGTGTAGAGGGAGCTTTACTCTGTATCTAACCCCATGATGTACCTGTCCTGGGAGTGTTTGATGGGGACAGTGTTTAGGGAGCTTTACTTAGTATCTAATGCCGTGCTGTACCTGTCCTGGGAGTGTTTGATGGGGAAGGTGTAGATGGAGATTTACTCTGTATCTAATCCCGTGCTGTACCTGTCCTGGGAGTGTTTGATGGGGACAGTGTAGAGGGAGCTTTACTCTGTATCTAACCCCGTGCTGTACCTGTCCTGGGAGTGTTTGATGGGGACAGTGTAGAGGGAGCTCTACTCTGTATCTAACCCCGTGCTGTACCTGTCCTGGGAGTGTTTGATGGGGACAGTGAAGAGGGAGCTTTACTCTGTATCTAACCCCGTTCTGTACCTGTCCTGGGAGTGTTTCATGGGGACAGTGTAGAGGGAGCTTTACTCTGTCACTAACCCCGTGCTGTACCTGTCCTGCGAGTGTTTGATGGGGACAGTGTAGAGGGAACTTTACTCTGTATTTAACCCCGTGCTGTACCTGTCCTGGGAGAGTTTGATGGGGACAGTGTAGACGGAGCTTTACTCTGTATCTAACCCCGTGATGTACCTGTCCTGTGAGTGTTTGTTGGGGACAGTGTAGAGGGAAGCTTTACTCTGTATCTAACCCTGTGCTGTACCTGTCCTGGGAGAGTTTGATGGGGACAGTGTAGAGGGAGCGTTACTCTGTATCTAACCCCGTGATGTACCTGTCCTGTGAGTGTTTGTTGGGGACAGTGTAGAGGGAAGCTTTACTCTGTATCTAACTCCGTGCTGTACCTGTCCTGGGTGTGTTTGATGGGGACAGTGTAGAGGGAGCTTTACTCTGTATCTAACCCCGTGCTGTACCTGTCCTGGGAGTGTTTGATGGGGACAGTGTAGAGTGAGCTTTACTCGATATCTAACCCCGTGCTGTACCTGTCCTGGGAGTGTTTGATGGAGTCAGTGTAGAGGGAGCTTTACTCTGCATCTAACCCCGTGCTGTACCTGTCTTGGGAGTGTTTAATGGGGACAGTGTAGAGGGAGCTTTACTCTGCATCTAACCCTGTGCTGTACCTGTCCTGTGAGTGTTTGATGGGGACAGTGTATAGGGAGCTTTACTCTGCATTTAATCCCGTGCTGTACCTGTCCTGGGAGTGTTTGATGGGGACAGTGTAGAGCGAGCTTTACTCTGTCTCTAACCCCGTGCTGTACCTGTCCTGGGAGTGTTTGATGGGGACAGTGTAGAGGGAGCTTTACTCTGTAACTAACCCCGTGCTGTACCTGTCCCGGGAGTGTTTGATGGGGACAGTGTAGAGGGAGCTTTACTCTGTATCTAACCCCGTGCTGTACCTGTCCTGGGAGTGTTTGATGGGGGACAGTGTAGAGGGAGTTTTACTCTGTATCTAACCCCGTGCTGTACCTGTCCTGTGAATGTTTGATGGGGACAGTGTAGAAGGAGCTTTACTCTCACTCTAACCCCATGCTGTACCTGTCCTGCGAGTGTTTGATGGGGACAGTGTAGAGGGAACTTTACTCTGTATCTAACCCCGCGCTGTACCTGTCCTGGGAGTGTTTGATGGGGACAGTGTAGAGGGAGGTTTACTCTGTATCTAACCCCGTGCTGTACCTGTCCTGGGAGAGTTTGATGGGGACAGTGTAGAGGGAGCTTTACTCTGTATCTAACCCCGTGCTGTACCTGTCCTGGGAGTGTTTGATGGGGACAGTGTACAGGGAGCTTTACTCTGTCTCTAACCCCGTGCTGTACCTGTCCTGGGAATGTTTGATCGGGACAGTGTAGAGAGAGCTTGACTCTGTATCTAACCCCATGCTGTACCTGTCCTGGGAGTGTTTGATGGGGACAGTGTAGAGGGAGCATTACTCTGTGTCAAATCCCGTGCTGTACCTGTCCTGGGTGTGTTTGATGGGGGCAGTGTAGAGGGAGCTTTACTCTGTATCTAACCCCGTGCTGTACCTGTCCTGGGAGTGTTTGATGGGGACAGTGTAGTGGGAGCTTTACTCTGTATCTAACCCTGTGCTGTACCTGCCCTGGGAATGTTTGATGGGGACAGTGTAGAGGGAGCTTTACTCAGTATCTAACCCCGTGCTGCACCTGTCCTGGGAGTGTATGATGGCGACAGTGTAGAGGGAGCTTTACTCAGTATCTAACCCCGTGCTGCACCTGTCCTGGGAGTGTTTGATGGCGACAGTGTAGAGGGAGCTTCACTCTGTATCTAACCCCGTGCTGTACCTGTCCTGGGAGTGTTTGATGGGGACAGTATAGAGGGAGCTTTACTCTGTGTCTAACCCCGTGCTGTACCTGTCCTGGGAGTGTTTGATGGAGACGGTGTAGAGGGAGCTTTACTCTGTATCTAACCCCGTGCTGTACCTGTCCTGGGAGTGTTTGATGGGGAAGGTGTAGATGGAGATTTACTCTGTATCTAATCCCGTGCTGTACCTGTCCTGGGAGTATTTGATGGGGACAGTGTAGAGGGAGCTTTACTCTGTCTCTAACCCCGTGCTGTACCTGTCCTGGGAGTGTTTGATGGGGACAGTGTAGAGAGAGCTTTTCTCTGTATCTAACCCCGTGCTGTACCTGTCCTGGGAGTGTTTGATGGGGACAGTGTAGAGGGAGATTTACTCTGCATCTAACCCCGTGCTGTAGCTGTCTTGGGAGTGTTTGATGGGGACAGTGTAGAGAGAGCTTTACTCTGTATCTAACCCCGTGCTGTACCTGTCCTGGGAGTGTTTGATGGGGACAGTGTAGAGGGAGCTCTACTCTGTATCTAACCCCGTGCTGTACCTGTCCTGGGAGTGTTTGATGGGGACAGTGAAGAGGGAGCTTTACTCTGTATCTAACCCCGTTCTGTACCTGTCCTGGGAGTGTTTCATGGGGACAGTGTAGAGGGAGCTTTACTCTGTCACTAACCCCGTGCTGTACCTGTCCTGCGAGTGTTTGATGGGGACAGTGTAGAGGGAACTTTACTCTGTATTTAACACCGTGCTGTACCTGTCCTGGGAGAGTTTGATGGGGACAGTGTAGAGGGAGCTTTACTCTGTATCTAACCCCGTGATGTACCTGTCCTGTGAGTGTTTGTTGGGGACAGTGTAGAGGGAAGCTTTACTCTGTATCTAACTCCGTGCTGTACCTGTCCTGGGTGTGTTTGATGGGGACAGTGTAGAGGGAGCTTTACTCTGTATCTAACCCCGTGCTGTACCTGTCCTGGGAGTGTTTGATGGGGTCAGTGTAGAGGGAGCTTTACTCTGTATCTAACCCCGTGCTGTACCAGTCCTGGGAGTGTTTGATGGGGACAGTGTAGAGGGAGCTTTACTCTGTATCTAACCCCGTGCTGTACCTGTCCTGGGAGTGTTTGATGGGGACAGTGTAGAGGGAGCATTACTCTGTGTCAAACCCCGTGCTGTACCTGTCCTGGGTGTGTTTGATGGGGGCAGTGTAGAGGGAGCTTTACTCTGTATCTAGACCCGTGCTGTACCTTTCCTGGGAGTCTTTGATGGGGACAGTGTAGAGGGAGCTTGACTCTGTATCTAACTTTGTGCTGTACCTATCCTGGGAGTGTTTGATGGGGACAGTGTACAGTGAGCTTTACTCGATATCTAACCCCGTGCTGTACCTGTCTTGGGAGTGTTTGATGGGGACTGTGTAGAGGGAGCTTAACTCTGCATCTAACCCCGTGCTGTACCTGTCCTGCGAGTATTTGATGGGGACAGTGTAGAGGGAGCTTTACTCTGCATTTTATCCCGTGCTGTACCTGTCCTGGGAGTGTTTCATGGGGACAGTGTAGAGGGAGCTTTACTCTGTATCTAACCCCGTGCTGTACCTGTCCTGGGAGTGTTTGATGGGGACAGTGTAGAGGGAGTTTTACACTGTATCTAAAGACATGCTGTACCTGTCCTGGGAGTGTTTGATGGGGACAGTGTAGAGGGAACATTATTGTGTATCTAACCCCGTGCTGTACCTGTCCCGGGAGTGTTTGATGGGGACAGTTTAGAGGGAGCATTACTCTGTATCTAACCCCGTGCTGTACCTGTCCTGGGAGTGTTTGATGGGGACGGTGCAGAGGGAGCTTTGCTCTGTATCTAACCCCGTGCTGTACCTGTCCTGGGAGTGTTTGATGGGGACGGTGTAGAGGGAGCTTTACTCTGTATCTAACTTTGTGCTGTACCTATCCTGGGAGTGTTTGATGGGGACAGTGTAGAGGGAACATTACTCTGTATCTAACCCCGTGCTGTACCTGTCCTGGGAGTGTTTGATGGGGACAGTGTAGAGGGAGCATTACTCTGTATCTAACCCCGTGCTGTAACTGTCCTGGGAGTGTTTGATGGGGACGGTGCAGAGGGAGCTTTGCTCTGTATCTAACCCCGTGCTGTACCTGTCCGAAAGTGTTTGATGGGTACGGTGTAGAGGGAGATTTACTCTGTATCTAACCCCGTGCTGTACCTGTCCTGGTAGTGTTTGATGGGGAAAGTGTAGAGGGAGCTTTACTCTCTATCTAACACCGTGCTGTACCTGTCCTGGGAGTGTTTAATGGGGGACAGTGTAGAGGGAGCTTTACTCTGCATCTAACCCCGTGCTGTACCTGTCTTGGGAGTGTTTGATGGGGACAGTGTAGAGGGAGCTTAACTCTGCATCTAACCCCGTGCTGTACCTGTCCTGCGAGTGTTTGATGGGGACAGTGTAGAGGGAGCTTTACTCTGCATTTAATCCCGTGCTGTACCTGTGCTGGGAGTGTTTGATGGGGACAGTGTAGAGGGAGCTTTACTCTGTATCTAACCCCGTGCTGTACCTGTCCTGGGAGTGTTTGATGGGGCCAGTGTAGAGGGAGTTTTACACTGTATCTAAAGACATGCTGTACCTGTCCTGGGAGTGTTTGATGGGGACAGTGTAGAGGGAACATTATTGTGTATCTAACCCCGTGCTGTACCTGTCCCGGGAGTGTTTGATGGGGACAGTGTAGAGGGAGCATTACTCTGTATCTAACCCCGTGCTCTACCTGTCCTGGGAGTGTTTGATGGGGACAGTGTAGAGGGAGCTTTACTCTGTATCTAACCCCGTGCTGTACCTGTCCTGGGAGTGTTTGATGGGGACGGTGCAGAGGGAGCTTTACTCTGTATCTAACTTTGTGCTGTACCTATCCTGGGAGTGTTTGATGGGGACAGTGTAGAGTGAGCTTTACTCGATATCTAACCCCGTGCTGTACCTGTCCTGGGAGTGTTTGATGGAGTCAGTGTAGAGGGAGCTTTACTCTGCATCTAACCCCGTGCTGTGCCTGTCTTGGGAGTGTTTGATGGGGACAGTGTAGAGGGAGCTTTACTCTGCATCTAACCCTGTGCTGTACCTGTCCTGCGAGTGTTTGATGGGGACAGTGTAGAGGGAGCTTTACTCTGCTTTTAATCCCGTGCTGTACCTGTCCTGGGAGTGTTTGATGGGGACAGTGTAGAGCGAGCTTTACTCTGTCTCTAACCCCGTGCTGTACCTGTCCTGGGAGTGTTTGATGGGGACAGTGTAGAGGGAGCTTTACTCTGTAACTAACCCCGTGCTGTACCTGTCCCGGGAGTGTTTGATGGGGACAGTGTAGAGGGAGCTTTACTCTGTATCTAACCCCGTGCTGTACCTGTCCTGGGAGTGTTTGATGGGGGACAGTGTAGAGGGAGTTTTACTCTGTATCTAACCCCGTGCTGTACCTGTCCTGTGAATGTTTGATGGGGACAGTGTAGAAGGAGCTTTACTCTCACTCTAACCCCGTGCTGTACCTGTCCTGCGAGTGTTTGATGGGGACAGTGTAAAGGGAACTTTACTCTGTATCTAACCCCGCGCTGTACCTGTCCTGGGAGTGTTTGATGGGGACAGTGTAGAGGGAGGTTTACTCTGTATCTAACCCCGTGCTGTACCTGTCCTGGGAGAGTTTGATGGGGACAGTGTAGAGGGAGCTTTACTCTGTATCTAACCCCGTGCTGTACCTGTCCTGGGAGTGTTTGATGGGGACAGTGTACAGGGAGCTTTACTCTGTCTCTAACCCCGTGCTGTACCTGTCCTGGGAATGTTTGATCGGGACAGTGTAGAGAGAGCTTGACTCTGTATCTAACCCCATGCTGTACCTGTCCTGGGAGTGTTTGATGGGGACAGTGTAGAGGGAGCATTACTCTGTGTCAAATCCCGTGCTGTACCTGTCCTGGGTGTGTTTGATGGGGGCAGTGTAGAGGGAGCTTTACTCTGTATCTAACCCCGTGCTGTACCTGTCCTGGGAGTGTTTGATGGGGACAGTGTAGAGGGAGCTTTACTCTGTATCTAACCCTGTGCTGTACATGCCCTGGGAATGTTTGATGGGGACAGTGTAGAGGGAGCTTTACTCAGTATCTAACCCCGTGCTGCACCTGTCCTGGGAGTGTTTGATGGCGACAGTGTAGAGGGAGCTTCACTCTGTATCTAACCCCGTGCTGTACCTGTCCTGGGAGTGTTTGATTGGGACAGTATAGAGGGAGCTTTACTCTGTGTCTAACCCCGTGCTGTACCTGTCCTGGGAGTGTTTGATGGAGACGGTGTAGAGGGAGCTTTACTCTGTATCTAACCCCGTGCTGTACCTGTCCTGGGAGTGTTTGATGTGGGCAGTGTAGAGGGAGCTTTACTCTGTATCTAACCCCTTTCTGTACCTGTCCTGGGAGTGTTTGATGGGGATGGTGTAGAGGGAGCTTCACTCTGTATCTAACCCCAGTGCTGTACCTGTCCTGGGAGTGTTTGATGGGGACAGTGTAGAGGGAGCTTTACTCTGTATCTAACCCCATGATGTACCTGTCCTGGGAGTGTTTGATGGGGACATTGTTTAGGGAGCTTTACTTAGTATCTAATGCCGTGCTGTACCTGTCCTGGGAGTGTTTGATGGGGACAGTGTAGAGGGAGCTTTACTCTGTCTCTAACCCCGTGCTGTACCTGTCCTGGGAGTGTTTGATGGGGACAGTGTAGAGAGAGCTTTACTCTGTATCTAACCCCGTGCTGTACCTGTCCTGGGAGTGTTTGATGGGGACAGTGTAGAGGGAGATTTACTCTGCATCTAACCCCGTGCTGTAGCTGTCTTGGGAGTGTTTGATGGGGACAGTGTAGAGAGAGCTTTACTCTGTATCTAACCCCGTGCTGTACCTGTCCTGGGAGTGTTTGATGGGGACAGTGTAGAGGGAGCTCTACTCTGTATCTAACCCCGTGCTGTACCTGTCCTGGGAGTGTTTGATGGGGACAGTGAAGAGGGAGCTTTACTCTGTATCTAACCCCGTTCTGTACCTGTCCTGGGAGTGTTTCATGGGGACAGTGTAGAGGGAGCTTTACTCTGTCACTAACCCCGTGCTGTACCTGTCCTGGGAGTGTTTAATGGGGACAGTGTAGAGAGAGCTTTACTCTGTATCTAACCCCGTGCTGTACCTGTCCTGGGAGTGTTTGATGGGGACAGTGTAGAGGGAGATTTACTCTGCATCTAACCCCGTGCTGTAGCTGTCTTGGGAGTGTTTGATGGGGACAGTGTAGAGAGAGCTTTACTCTGTATCTAACCCCGTGCTGTACCTGTCCTGGGAGTGTTTGATGGGGACAGTGTAGAGGGAGCTCTACTCTGTATCTAACCCCGTGCTGTACCTGTCCTGGGAGTGTTTGATGGGGACAGTGAAGAGGGAGCTTTACTCTGTATCTAACCCCGTTCTGTACCTGTCCTGGGAGTGTTTCATGGGGACAGTGTAGAGGGAGCTTTACTCTGTATCTAACCCCGTGCTGTACCTGTCCTGTGAGTGTTTGTTGGGGACAGTGTAGAGGGAAGCTTTACTCTGTATCTAACCCCGTGCTGTACCTGTCCTGGGAGAGTTTGATGGGGACAGTGTAGAGGGAGCGTTACTCTGTATCTAACCCCGTGATGTACCTGTCCTGTGAGTGTTTGTTGGGGACAGTGTAGAGGGAAGCTTTACTCTGTATCTAACTCCGTGCTGTACCTGTCCTGGGAGTGTTTGATGGGGACAGTGTGGAGGGAGCTTTACTCTGTATCTAACCCCGTGCTGTCCCTGTCCTGGGTGTGTTTGATGGGGACAGTGTAGAGGGAGCTTTACTCTGTATCTAACCCCGTGCTGTACCTGTCCTGGGAGTGTTTGATGGGGTCAGTGTAGAGGGAGCTTTACTCTGTATCTAACCCCGTGCTGTACCAGTCCTGGGAGTGTTTGATGGGGACAGTGTAGAGGGAGCTTTACTCTGTATCTAACCCCGTGCTGTACCTGTCCTGGGAGTGTTTGATGGGGACAGTGTAGAGGGAGCATTACTCTGTGTCAAACCCCGTGCTGTACCTGTCCTGGGTGTGTTTGATGGGGGCAGTGTAGAGGGAGCTTTACTCTGTATCTAGACCCGTGCTGTACCTGTCCTGGGAGTCTTTGATGGGGACAGTGTAGAGGGAGCTTGACTCTGTATCTAACCCTGTGCTGTACCTGCCCTGGGAATGTTTGATGCGGACAGTGTAGAGGGAGCTTTACTCAGTATCTAACCCCGTGCTGCACCTGTCCTGGGAGTGTTTGATGGCGACAGTGTAGAGGGAGCTTCACTCTGTATCTAACCCCGTGCTGTACCTGTCCTGGGAGTGTTTGATGGGGACAGTGTAGAGGGAGCTTTACACTGTGTCTAACCCCGTGCTGTACCTGTCCTGGGAGTGTTTGATGGAGACGGTGTAGAGGGAGCTTTACTCTGTATCTAACCCCGTGCTGTACCTGTCCTGGGAGTGTTTGATGTGGGCAGTGTAGAGGGAGCTTTACTTTGTACCTAACTCCTTTCTGTACCTGTCCTGGGAGTGTTTGATGGGGATGGTGTAGAGGGAGCTTCACTCTGTATCTAACCCCGTGCTGTACCTGTCCTGGGAGTGTTTGATGGGGACAGTGTAGAGGGAGCTTTACTCTGTATCTAACCCCATGATGTACCTGTCCTGGGAGTGTTTGATGGGGACAGTGTAGAGGGAGCTTTACTTAGTATCTAATGCCGTGCTGTACCTGTCCTGGGAGTGTTTGATGGGGAAGGTGTAGATGGAGATTTACTCTGTATCTAATCCCGTGCTGTACCTGTCCTGGGAGTGTTTGATGGGGACAGTGTAGAGGGAGCTTTACTCTGTCTCTAACCCCGTGCTGTACCTGTCCTGGGAGTGTTTGATGGGGACAGTGTAGAGAGAGCTTTACTCTGTATCTAACCCCGTGCTGTACCTGTCCTGGGAGTGTTTGATGGGGACAGTGTAGAGGGAGATTTACTCTGCATCTAACCCCGTGCTGTAGCTGTCTTGGGAGTGTTTGATGGGGACAGTGTAGAGGGAGATTTACTCTGCATCTAACCCCGTGCTGTACCTGTCCTGCGAGTCTTTGATGGGGACAGTGTAGAGGGAGCTTTACTCTGCATCTAATCCCGTGCTGTACCTGTCCTGGGAGTGTTTGATGGGGACAGTGTAGAGGGAGCTTTACTCTGTATCTAACCCCGTGCTGTACCTGTCCTGGGAGTGTTTGATGGGGACAGTGAAGAGGGAGCTTTACTCTGTATCTAACACCGTTCTGTACCTGTCCTGGGAGTGTTTCATGGGGACACTGTAGAGGGACCTTTACTCTGTATCTAACCCCGTGCTGTACCTGTCCTGGGAGTGTTTGATGGGGACGGTGTAGAGGGAGCTTTACTCTGCATCTAACCCCGTGCTGTACCTGTCCTGGGAGTCTTTGATGGTGACAGTGTAGAGGGAGCTTTACTCTGTATCTAACCCTGTGCTGTACCTGTCCTGGGAGTGTTTGATGGGGACAGTGTAGAGGGAGCTTTACTTTGTATCTAACCCCGTTCTGTACCTGTCCTGGGAGTATTTGATGGGGCAGTGTAGAGGGAGCTTTACTCTGTATCTGACCCCGTGCTGTAGCTGTCCTGGGAGTGTTTGATGGGGACAGTGTAGAGGGAGCTTTACTCTGTATCTAACCCCGTGCTGTACCTGTCCTGGGAGTGTTTGATGGGGACAGTGTAGAGGGAGCTTTACTCTGTATCTATCCCCGTGCTGTATCTGTCCTGGGAGTGTTTGACGGGGACAGTGTAGAGGGAACTTTACTCTGTCACTAACCCCGTGCTGTACCTGTCCTGCGAGTGTTTGATGGGGACAGTGTAGAGGGAACTTTACTCTGTATTTAACCCCGTGCTGTACCTGTCCTGGGAGAGTTTGATGGGGACAGTGTAGAGGGAGCTTTACTCTGTATCTAACCCCGTGATGTACCTGTCCTGTGAGTGTTTGTTGGGGACAGTGTAGAGGGAAGCTTTAGTCTGTATCTAACCCCATGCTGTACCTGTCCTGGGAGTGTTTGATGGGGACAGTGTAGAGGGAGCTTTACTCTGTATCTAACCCCGTGCTGTACCTGTCCTGGGAGTGTTTGATGGGGACAGTGTAGAGGGAGCTTTACTCTGTATCTAACCCCATTCTGTACCTGTCCTGGGAGTGTTTGATGCGGACAGTGTAGAGGGAGCTTTACTCTATATTTAACCCCGTGCTCTACCTGTCCTGGGAGTGTTTGATGGGGACAGTGTAGAGGGAGCTATACTCTGTATCAAACCCCGTGCTGTACCTGTCCTGGGTGTGTTTGATGGGGGCAGTGTAGAGGGAGCTTTACTCTGTATCTAACACCGTGCTGTACCTGCCCTGGGAGTGTTTGATGGGGACAGTGTAGAGGGAGCTTTACTCTGTATCTAACCCCGTGCTGTACCTGTCCTGGGAGTGTTTGATGGGGGACAGTGTAGAGGGAGCTTTACTCTGTATCTAACCCCGTGCTGTACCTGTCCTGGGAGTGTTTGATGGGGAGAGTGTAGAAGGAGCTTTACTCTGTCTCTAACCCCGTGCTGTACCTGTCCTGGGAGTGTTTGATGGGGACAGTGTAGAGGGAGCTTTACTCTGTATCTAACCCCGTGCTGTACCTGTCCTGGGAGTGTTTGATGGGGACAGTGTAGAGGGAGCTTTACTCTGTATCTAACCCCGTGCTGTACCTGTCCTGGGAGTGTTTGATGGGGACAGTGTAGCGGGAGCTTTACTCTGTATCTAACCCCGTACTGTACCTGTCCTGGGAGTGTTTGATGGGGACAGTGAAAAGAGAGCTTTACTCTGTATCTAACCCCGTGCTGTACCTTTCCGGGAGTGTTTGATGGGGACAGTGTAGAGGGAGCTTTACTCTGTATCTAACCCCGTGCTGTACCTGTCCTGGGAGTGTTTGATGGGGACAGTGTCGAGGGAGCTTTACTCTGTCTCTAACCCCGTGCTGTACCTGTCCTGGGAGTGTTTGATGGGGAAGGTGTAGATGGAGATTTACTCTGTATCTAATCCCGTGCTGTACCTGTCCTGGGAGTGTTTGATGGGGATAGTGTAGAGGGAGCTTTACTCTATATCGAACCCCGTGCTGTACCTGTCCTGGGAGTGTTTGATGGGGACAGTGTAGAGGGAGCTTTACTCTGTACCTAACCCCGTGCTGTACCTATCCTGGGAGTGTTTGATGGGGACAGTGTAGAGGGAGCTTTACTCTGTATCTAACCCCGTGCTGTACCTGTCCTGGGAGTGTTTGATGGGGACAGTGTAGAGGGAGCTTTACTCTGTATCTAACCGCGTGCTGTACCTGTCCTGGGAGTGTTGATGGGGACAGTGTCGAGGGAGTTTTACTCTGGATCTAACCCCGTGCTACACCTGTCCTGGGAGCGTTTGATGGAGACAGTGTAGAGGGAGCTTTACTCTGTATCTAACCCCGTGCTGTACCTGTCCTGGGAGTGTTTGATGGGGACAGTGTAGAGGGAGCTTTACTCTGTATCTAACCCCGTGCTGTACCTGTCCTGGGAGTGTTTGATGGGGACAGTGTAGAGGGAGCTTTACTCTGTATCTAACCCCGTGCTGCACCTGTCCTGGGAGTGTTTGATGGGGACAGTGTAGAGGGAGCTTTCCTCTGTATCT
Organism: Scyliorhinus torazame; assembly: GCF_047496885.1. Classification (NCBI taxonomy): domain Eukaryota; kingdom Metazoa; phylum Chordata; class Chondrichthyes; order Carcharhiniformes; family Scyliorhinidae; genus Scyliorhinus; species Scyliorhinus torazame. The sequence continues at coordinate 85,039,600 of NC_092729.1, read as the reverse complement.
AACCCCGGGCTGTGCCTGTCCTGGGAGTGTTTGATGGGGACAGTGTAGAGGGAGCTTTACTCTGGATCTAACCCCGTGCTGTACCTGTCCTGGGAGTGTTTGATGGAGAAAGTGTAGAGGGAGCTTTACTCTATCTAACCCCGTGCTGTACCTGTCTTGTTAGTGTTTGATGGGGACAGTGTAGAGGGAGCTTTACTCTGTATCTAACCCCGTGCTGTGCCTGTCCTGGGAGTGTTTGATGGGGACAGAGTAGAGGGAGCTTTACTCTGTATCTAACACCGTGCTGTACCTGTCGTGGGAGTGTTTGATGGGGACAGTGTAGAGGGAGCTTTACTCTGTCTCTAACCCCGTGCTGTACCTGTCCTGGGAGTGTTTGATGGGGACAGTGTAGAGGGAGCTTTACTCTGTATCTAACCCCGTGCTGCACCTGTCCTGGGAGTGTTTGATGGGGACAGTGTAGAGGGAGCTTTACTCTGTATCTAACCCCGTGCTGTACCTGTCCTGGGAGTGTTTGATGGGGACAGTATAGAGGGAGCTTTACTCTGTATCTAACCCCGTGCTGTACCTGTCCTGGGAGTGTTTGATGGGGACAGTGTAGAGGGAGCTTTACTCTGTATCTAACCCCGTGCTGTGCCTGTCCTGGGAGTGTTTGATGGGGACAGTGTCGAGGGAGCTTTACTCTGTATCTAACCCCGTGCTGTACCTGTCCTGGGAGTGTTTGATGGGGACAGTGTAGAGGGAGCTTTACTCTGTATCTAACCCCGTGCTGTACCTGTCCTGGGAGTGTTTAATGGGGACAGTGTAGAGGGAGCTTTACTCTGTATCTCACCCCGTGCTGTACCTGTCCTGGGAGTGTTTGATGGGGACAGTGTAGAGGGAGCTTTACTCTGTATCTAACCCTGTGCTGTACCTGTCCTGGGAGTGTTTGATGGGGACAGTGTAGAGGGAGCTTTACTCTGTATCTGAACCCGTGCTGTACCTGTCCTGTGAGTGTTTGATGGGGACAGTGCAGAGGGAGCTTTACTCTGTATCTAACCCTGTGCTGTACCTGTCTTGGGACTGTTTGATGGGGACAGTGTAGAGGGAGCTTTACTCTGTATCTAACCCCGTGCTGTACCTGTCCTGGGAGTGTTTGATGGTGACAGTGTGGAGCGAGCTTTACTCTGTATCTAACCCTGTGCTGTACCTGTCCTGGCAGTGTTTAATGGGGACAGTGTCGAGCGACCTTTACTCTGTCTCTAACCCCGTGCTGTATGTCTTCCAGGCCGCCCAGCGTGTCTCGATATTCCCTGCCCACCTCGTAGTTCCGATTCGGCCGTGCGCAAGGACCTATCATGCTCAAAATCCTGTGTCGACGATCGAGATTGCCTGAGGCGTCAGTGTCTCTGCGACGGCGCCTGCGGTCTAAGTTGTATCTCCGCAAGTGAGTTCCTTCAGAAACTTGCGCTTCACTTCATGGTCAATCAGCCGGTGGGGGGGGGGGGATGTTTTGGGTGGGGGAATACTATGTTGTTATATTTTGTGTGAGGGTGTGCAGCATTGTTGTCATGAAGCCAGGTAATGGTTATCAGAGACAGCCTGTCTGGGAGAGCCAAGTGTTCAAGGGGCTTGAGATGCTAATTTCATGCATTTATCATAAAGCTAAGATCAAGTGGATTGATGCCCTCCTGGGAAGCTTTAGCTCAGTAGCTTTAGAACAAAGAACAAAGAAATGTACAGCACAGGAACAGGCCCTTCGGCCCCCCAAGCCTGTGCCGACCATGTTGCCCGACTAAACTAAAATCTTCTGCACTTCCGGGGTCCATATCCCTCTATTCCCGTCCTATTCGTGTATTTGTCGAGATGCCCCGTAAACGTCACTATCGTCCCTGCTTCCACCACCTCCTCCGGTAGCGAGTTCCAGGCACCCACTACCCTCTGCGTAAAAAACTTGCCTCGTACATCTACTCTAAACCTTGCCCCTCGCACCTTAAACCTATGCCCCCTAGTAATTGACCCCTCTACCCTGGGGAAAAGCCTCTGACTATCCACTCTGTCTATGCCCCTCATAATTTTGTAGACCTCTATCTGGTCGCCCCTCAACCTCCGTCGTTCCGGTGAGAACAGACCGAGTTTATTCAACCGCTCCTCATAGCTAATGCCCTCCATACCA